>NW_022992223.1:27500-232500 GCF_902827175.1 Gymnodraco acuticeps | reverse complement strand
AACAACCTCTACTCCCAAAATAGCACAATAAGTGATGAAATCTAGCAGAGAGGAGGGATCTGAGGGAGGATTCTTTTTTTTATGATAAAAGATGACTCATGACTTTGATAGTGAAACACTCTCACATTCAAACCAGCAATTATCCTGCAGGAGTAGGCGTTTTTTCCCTCAAAAAGTGGATATATCATAGAGCAGCACTGAGCTTTTTGTGAATGCATTAACACAAAAGATGAAATCTTCAATAACTCATAGCTGCATAATGAAGACTGTAGCAGGGAAAGCGTATTCCTGTAGTGGACCCTGAACGTAGCATCTCCCTGGTTCCATCAAGAAAAACCAATGGGATTTTTACAGGAAATAAACTCTGTGTCAAACCAGCGTTTCACATGTGAAGAGCATGGTCACGTGCAGATTCCAAGGGATCTAACAAACCTAACCTCCGAAAATTATGACCAACTGCTTTCTAACATTAGGAAAGATCTAGCTCGGTGGGGCCTGCTGCCCTTTCTGGGCTTGATCCAACGTGTTGAAATAATTAAAATGAATACTCTTCCGAGGCTGCTCTATTTGTTCCAGTCACTGCTAGTGGATATCCCAGACAAAACATTTATAGAATGGGACAAGTGGATTTCGAGATTCCTATGGCAGGGAAAGAAACCAAGAGTTAGGTACAAAACCCTACAGGTTCCCAGAGACAAGGGGGGCCCTCCCCTGTCTTAAAACATACTACCAAGCTGCTCAAATTAAACCTTTGATAAATATATGTAATCCCGCCTATTCAGTAATATGGAAATCAATTGAGTGTCAATACTCAACCAAGGTCCCACTACAGGCAGTTATTGGCGACAGTGAATTGAGGCACCACCTGTAGTCCATGGGCCAGACCAAATATCGGTACCACCCGAGGTGGCAAAACATTTGTGGTACCATTTTGTTCATAGGGTCCATATAAGTACATTAAGCCATGATAGACTTTCCAACTGAGTAGCTTAGCGGAGTTACATGCTACCCCATTATTGATCAAATAACGCATTTTGTCACTTACAAAGTTTGGCGGTATGTTCTGTGTTTGTCCCTGCTATGTGGAAAATGGTAATGAAACTTGCCTGAATGAATATTAAGCTTTGTATGTTCTATTTGGAATATATTTTCAGATTTTTGGGGAAGAAGCTCATTTTGTTGCTTTTCAGATAATGTCACCTCTAGCATTGCCATTTTACATGTTATCGGACACTGCGTCTGATGTACCGGTATGTAGACATACATTTTTAGTAAAGATGTATAGTTAAGATTAAGTTAATATTTCAGTCCCAGAGGCAGGACCCAGCGGCACGACACCAAAAGGGCCACGCCTGGAGTGCCTCATCCATTGCACATCTCAAGATGAAGACTCAACCCTGGTATCACCAAAAGACATTGGTTCCTGGAAAACCCTGCTGAGAGCAGCAGAAATAAGACAGCATGCACCGATCTTAGACATCGCAAAGGACTTGCCAGATGATGTCATACCACCTGTCACCTACCATAGGAAGTGCAGAAGCATCTTTACTGGAGAGAGGCTCCAGGACAAGTCGCTGTACGTGACCTGTGGCGAGGCATGCTACCTGATCACCAAGGATCACTGGCATGAAATCCAAGATCTGAGATCAACCCAAGAAGAAGCTGATACACGCATGCTACTTCATGCCAGACATGCTTCAGGTGATGGTTATGTGTCCATAATCATCACAGCTGAAGACACTGATACTGTGCCTTTGCTTCAGCAAGACGATGGCCTGCCCTCTGTATCAGAAGTGTGGTACACAGAATCGTACACGATACATAGACATTGGTAAACTAGCGAGCTCCCTGGGCGAGGAAGTCTGCCAAGGTCTTGTTGGACTACATGCTCTCACTGGGTGTGACACGGTCAGTGCATTCGCTGGTCGTGGAAAGTTAAGTACACTGAAGCATCTGAAGGAGAATGAGACGTACCAGGAGGCCTTCAAGCGTCTTGGTGAAGCATGGGATGTATCTGCTGACCTATTTGATAAGATGCAGGACTTTGTTTGCCGGTTGTATGCATCCTCATCCACCACCTCTGATGTCAATGAACTCCGCTACAAACTCTTCTGTGCACAACGGGGAGAGGTGGAATCCAGCCAACTGCCACCATGCAAGGATTGCTTGCACATGCACGTCCTCCGCGCGAACTATCAGACCGCGATTTGGTGACGCTGTCTTGTGAGTGAACCTGTTGTGCCAGACCCCAAGGGCTGTGGCTGGACTACAGGTGACGATGGCAGTCTGGAAATAGAATGGATGCAGGGATCACCGGCACCTGATGCAGTATTGCAGCTGATGTCCTGCAAGTGTGCACATATCTGCAAACTTCCAGCCTGTGTGTGCCTGGAGAACCAACTGAAGTGCACGGACATGTGCAAACTGCAGACATGCACCAACCAGAGAAGTGAAGATGAGGACGAAGTCGCAGTGGAACTGGACGAGTCTGACACTGATGATGAAGAGAACTGACAATGTTTTGTTTAGGCAATGGTCTGGACTTTATAGTCATACCGGTACAACTTCAGATGAATGTATAGTACCCATGAAGTGCATGGCAAGTCACTGTCGATGAGTATAAACTGATGTATACTCAAGTACTGGGTAAATATGTAAGTAAATCAAACTAGACTTGCCCCCATGAATATTTCTTGACCTTGTGAAGGAGTTCTACATATAAAACTGGTAGTATAGTTGACTTTGTCTAGTTGGCTGGTCAAAGCTAGACACTACAGACATGTACATGTAACTATGTTATGCAGTTCCATGTTTTATGTTTGTTTTTTTCAAGTAATAATAATTTTATTTGGCTAAAATATTGTCCAAGTTACTTTAGAATGACCTGTCTAACTAAACAACACCATAAGAACAATGCATTAGCCATTAAATGGTTGACTTCATGTTGGTATTTGAGTTATATGTACATTCAAGCCACATTTTACGCCTTCGAATTTGGCGCTTCGGGTCATTGTATTCAATAGCTGATTGATTTCTATGACTAAGCTACCACTCTGGAATGTCTATCATACCAAAATATCATCTATAGATATATGCCACTTGAAAACACTTCACTAAAATTTGCCACCTTGGGTGGTACCGATAAGTGGAAATCCAGGTATGGGCTTCACTACTGGGGGAACAACCCAAACCATGTTTAGATCTGTCACTGAAAATGTGGTTTAAAGTAGCTAAGATATTTGGGACCGTGGAGCCTTACCCACTGATCAGTTGGGTGGCCTGGGATCCAGGTTTTATTCCAAACAGGCTTGATGCAAATTTTAAAAAATGGCAGGCTCAGGGCCTGAATATTTATTTGGATTTATTTGAAAGAAACACACTTAAAAGCTTCCAAAATCGAAGGGATCAATACGGCTTGGCCAGCCAGGACCTCTTCCGATTTTTGCAGCTCAGACATCATGTAAACAAACTGATTAGTAAAGAAGATATGTTAAAAGCATTATCTGGAACTGGTAATTGTTTTTCTTAATTTTTTTATTTGGTCTGTATGCGTGATTCACATTATTTGCTTTGTATTATTTCAAAAAATGTAAGATGGTCTGTAACTGTTAATTTTTTTTTGTGCAAAGAAAAAAAAAAAGAAGGGCACGGTCACATGACTTCACGTCACCACCACTAAGCTAGGGGTGGGTAATGTTTGGAGGGATGCCGTTTAGTAGTCTCATTTAGACACTTGCTAGCAACCACTGCTTTTAAATTCACCAGTGTAGTATTTAATCACATACTTTGTGTCTTAGAACAAAAGGTGAACATCTCTTCAGTGATAACCACACACACAGGGGACAGGAAGTGCTAAAATGCTGACTCATTACGGTTTCTTTTTTGTGTGTGTTGATTGCACAATCTCTCCTTATTTTACAATAGTTAGTCATGTTCTTATTGTATTACCTTCATTGTATATTCATGTTTCTCATATTTCTAAAAACAGACCTTATTCAGGAATCTAACCAAAAACTAAATCAAAAAAGGAATTGAGTATGAGAAAGGGGAACCAGAAGTGGTCAAATGCTGACTGACATTTTACAGTATAATTCCTCTCGCTGTGTTTGTGTATGAACCAAACAACACAGCACATTTATTGAATGTAAATCTACTTTGCAATAAACATTATTCTGGTTTGACGACTCATTCCTGCACCCCTATGTTGAGCTGATATACACACACAGCTGCCATCACTGAGATCAGAGCGGTTCACTGTTGTCAGTACAAACAGCGCTTGTCATGTTTACAAATGAAGCCGACTTAATGTCAGCAGAGACTAACAGAAAGCTCCGAACATACTATGGAGCGGCTTCTCTGTTTGATGTGTACATAAAAGCCAGGAAGAAGAAAAAGGGGCGGGGGACTTACGACGCAGACGGGCATCGAGTCGTCATCGCCTATGGAGTCCTCAGGATCGTGATGGGGATCCTGTAATCACACACACGCACACACACACACACACACACACACACACACACACACACACACACACACACACACACACACACACACACACACACACACACACACACACACACACAAACACATTAACCTGTGAGGACGTCACTGCTGCTGCAGGTTCAAACATGCTTCCATAGCTGAAAACACCTCAGTGTGCATGCTTTATTCAAACGGATTATTCATGAGAGGACTTTTATCTTTGTTGTACAATAGTCACAAGAATTAGCCGAATATTTTGCTAATCTATTAACCGTTAGTTGGTTTATCAGCCTCTCAATTGTGTTTTGTTCTGCTTTCTTTCTCAGTCTTAAAGGATATTAGTCCTGCTTTCATAATAGGTTTGATTATGTATCATCTTTATTGTTCACTGTATTTTGTCAACACTTGCTGTTGATCATCATGACTTGTTTCATTCTATGAATCTTTTAACATTTACATTATAGCTTGAAAAAGCCCTTTAAAGTCCAACTGATTTGCTCAAAATGTGCTTTATAAATATAGTTTTGGTTAATGATTCAAAAAGTGCATTTTTATAGAACATTTTTCTCTTCTTTTTGTCAGGGTTACAGGGGACTTTTAAAACAAATTGTGTCAAATGACAAATAGCTATCTGTAATAAGATCCATCATTGTGTCACATCTGCCGCCTACATTCCTGTACTTTGCTTCTTTTTGTGCTCCCGAGCTTTCAGAGGTGAAGCGAGGCGACCTATGAGTAGGCGTCTTTTATTTTGAAAAGGCTCTCATCATCTCCCACCCGCTCTCTGTGACGGAGGAATCAAGCAGAGGTCACAATTGAAAAAAAGAAAGTCCCCAGACGGTCACAGTGAGCTTTAATTCTACCTCATCCAAAAAGGAACACAACAGATATGAATTAGCATTACGTAATAGCACAGGATTAGTCTGCTCCCCTGCTGGACCAGCAGCTGTGATTGAGACACTGATACTACCGCCAGAGAGAAACAATGATAACAACAAAAGTCATTATGTACTTTGCCGGTGAGCTTGAAATCTGCACAGCGGGGGGAGAGAGAAGGGAGGGATGGATTATGATCAGAAAGAGAAAGATGCAGACAGCAAGGTGACAGAGAGGTTATAATGGAGAGGCAGAGAGGAAGTCAATGACGGCAGAGTCTGATTGAATTGATAGATACAAACTGTGCAAACTGACTGAGGACTCCCACATTTGTTGAATAATCTATACAATGTCACACATTTGCAAAAAAAGGTTTCAAGGTGACATTCAGAAATCATTTGTTCTGTCCAAACAACATCCCAAAAATATTTTGAGAGTGCATTTGTTGTTTTATTGACCTATTGATACAATTATAAATGTGTAACTCCACACGAAAGAATTGGACAGCTTTACAATTGTCTCTCTTTGAAAACACATATTGTTCGAATGTATTTGTTACAATACCCTCTTCAAGAAAAAACATGTTCTGGTACCACCTTCTCAAATGTGAGAAATAGGGGTTTTCAGTTTCAATGGATTTTTTCTATCCTTTTTTATTTCCTTTTTAAGTGTTTTACTATTCATTTTTTAAAGCTGTATTTTAGTTGATATATTTTATTGATACTTATCTGTTACTGTATCATATATTGTAATTTAAATGTGTTGCCTTGGGTGATGCTGTAAGGCTTCTAAATATGATTGTAATAGTCAAATTAATTGGTAAATGCCATCAAATGTATTAGAACAGTTATATATCTTTAAAACTATTATTTGGAGAGAAAAAAAGCAATTTGCTTGCATCACCTTGCGCTCTGGGAGATTAGGATTTGTGGTTTCTATTATTTTCTGACGTTTTACACACAAAAAACTCATGACAATAATCATTACTTGCAGCCCTAAAGGATCAAATGATTCCATTTTCCATCCAGCTTTTCGAAAGCACTTTCTTTAAGCCTGCAGCGTGCAGGTTCATCGCTGAAGCCATCTTTATCTACACTCATCTTTGTTTGTGCATTTCAGCAGCAGAAAAGTGCAGCCCCTCTCCCCTCTCTGCTCTTTGTGTTGAATGATCTTGTCTTCAGGGCAAAATCCTGCAAAAAGAATCTCGACTTCATTCCACAACTTCACTCCTTTGTGTGTGTTTGTGTCGGCCTAGAAAAAAAACTAGGGTGACAGATTACTGCACATCGCTGCACGCCTAGAGGCTACAAGGTGTAACGAAGGGGTCAAAGGTCAGCTTCTGTCTGGTGGAAAGTGAGGTTGAAAGAGGCCACGTGGGAAAAGCTGCGCACAGGTACGAGCTTGTTAGGAAGTCGGACAGAAAGAGAGGAGCCGGGTGACTCAGTGCATTCTTCAGCATGAATCAGGTTTGATTATTCGCCTACAGAGACAAACACACACTATTTCTCCATACAGCTCTTGTGACACCTCATACAGGAAGTGGACACACAGACGTAAGCTCTTCCTGAATCGTGAGTGGCACCGCCTCCTGCTCTTTATCAAGATTCAAAAACGTGAAAGGAGGAAGCAAAAAAAACACTCAATCTGAAGCTGTTTGTTTCAATCTGAAGTCTCAGTTTGAAATTCTTTAAACAACAATTCCACACCGTTTGGCACCAAATGATAAATATTCAAATCCAAACCAAGACATGCTGTGGCCTGATTTATTCTGCACAATAAATCATTGGAAACAACCCCAAAGTGACTCAGTGGCTTTCTGACACCCACCCAGGAATCCTTTTCAAGGACTTCTTATCACATGTTATGCCTCATTTGTGTTAAGTAAGCACGTGTGTTACCCAATAAGAAGGATCTTTTTTCATTGTTATAGATCAGAAACTCGTCTTTTATGGTAGTGAGTTGAATACTTTGGGTTTATTATTCTGTTGCTTTTAAGAAACAAGACTTTTGGAGATGACAAGCATTTATTTTGACATATTAATGCTCACAATGTATCTCTGTAACATGGCTATACTATATAGAGAGAAATGTAGCACATCATTGGTATCTATTTGAAATGTTATGGCTTTTTTTGTGAGTCTATGTTTTAATGCATTTCTGTGCTTTTACTGAGTATTCATTTTCCCAATAATGACGCTATTATCATATTAGTGCACTTAACGCCATTTCTACCTTTACATTAAACAATTATTAACAAACATACCGTGATCTTATACTTAACTTGTATGTTTGCATATCCTGTACTTTATTCCTTCTGAACGTTATTGTAGTATGTTCTGCTGTTTTAAATCTTAAATGGATATAATAGTCATATTTAAGTGACTTATTGCGAGTCTCTAACTCTTAATAGTGACCTGTGTCAACTTATTGATTGCTAAATCAAGCATGTTTGGACTTTATGGACACACGAATGCACTTTATAGAACAGCTATGATATTACTAAATACATTTTAAGATCATTGATATCACTTATATTCACAATGGTAGGTTAATGAATGTGTGTCTCCTGTAACACTGATCTAATACACATAGTCTGACAGCATGTGTCTGTGCTCAGACTGAAGCTTTCAAATCTATTTTAATCACATTTGTTCTCAGTATAGGAGCTGTAAGAGCAGAATAATTATCTTATAGGGTCTTCAAAGTGAATTATGGCACTTTTGTATTGTATTCCAATCTAATTTGGTGTACTTATAGAAACATGTATTGTAAAATAATTATAAAATAGTGATTCTAAGGTCGATAATAGAGCTTTTTTGAGAAAAGTTATTGCGCAACACTTTAGCAGAATATTTATCCTATAGCAATTTATAGATTAATAATTGTGTATTTTATTTTTAATTCCATATCCATATTGAAGCTTTAACAAAATTGAATACTATGCTAATAGTGGCAAATTACGGTGCTTAATAGAGTATTTTATTCTAATTTAGCATCCATATATCACCTTAAAAGTACAATAATATAATAATCAAATAGTGACTTGAAGGTGTCATTGCTTCAATTTACATCTTGCTGCATTTTGTGTATTTTAATAGAATTTGGCATTCATATATTATCTTTAAGAGGAGAATGCCTATCAAATAGTGATTACATGGTGTACTACATTGCTTTAAATAATATCTCCTTGCTTTGTTACTATTTAAAACTAATTGAGAGTCCCAATATAAGCGTTAGAGCAGATCAACTATATAATAGCGACTTTAGGTAGTATTATGGTGTTCAGTCTAATTTGTAATGTAGACTATAGCTTTTTAAAGAGCAGAACACTTCTCATAGAGTCACTTTGAGGAGTATTATAGTGCTTCAAATTACATCCTGTTGTGTACTTCTACTCTACCTGTGGACTACCTGGCTGCAGCCCAGCTTAAAGTCACCTCTCAGTGTGACAAGGTGTTTAAAGAAATGTCTCACCTCTCCCTGTGTCCCCCCCAGAGGCATCTTCTGCCAGGGGTCCCCCAACTGAGCCAGAGGCATCTTCTTCTACTTTTCTTTCTTCTTCTTCTCTTATAATTCTCTTCTCAGTCCCAATTCTTCGTCCCTCCCTCGGTCGACAATTCCACTTCAGTCGGCGTTTTCTTTCTCTTATGTTATCTTTATATTAAATGTTTTTGACGCCAAGGAACCGAACCGCCCGCGGAGCTCTCCACCGAACGTCCGAGCCAAGCTGATCCGAGCGAACACCTCCTAATTCCGGATCTGCCGCGGAGCAGAGACCGCCCCTTCCTCCGGGGAGACAAACATGAGAAAAAGCTGCAAGCAGGAGGAGGAGGACGCCCTTTTTCGGAAACTGATTGACTCAACACACACTTACACAAACACACACACTACACACAGTTATCTCTCTCTGTTTCTCTCTCACTTCCGTTGTTTCCCAATATGGCGGCCGGTGTCAGCTTACCTGTCTGTCAGAGCGCTGCGTCACGCATGCGTCACGTCAGGAGGCGTAAAGTCACTTTTAAATTATATAAAAAAAGAACAACTTTAAAATTGTATAATGAAATACTTTTATTAATATACCTTGAGATATAATACAATTAATAAAATGTAATAAAAGAAAAGACACAAAAAACCACATCATAAACATTAAACTGTCAATGGTTTCGTTGAAATATAAGAATTGAATATATATAACATTTTTTTTTCTTAAGATTAAGTTAATTATTTAAAAAATGTTTTGTTTTAGCTATAAAATCCTTTGTATTCATATTTATCAATGTATTTAGTTCAGTTGTTTAAGTACATATCTGAAATATTTGTACATTTGAAAAAAAAAAGTGCTTGCAATTGTTTTAGCTCTCATTTGTATTCCTAATTATTATTCTGTTTAATTCATTTTTAAAAATGTTTAAGGTTTGTTTGTTCATTCTGTTTTTTTTATTTTTCCATTAAATTAACACTTTTCATCCTTACAATGTTAGGTTTCCATGAATGTGAATAAATAAAAACAGTTGATTTTACAATCTGGTAGTGACATCTAGTGGTCACTAGTAGTGGGGAAGTTAATTTACTTTAGTAGTAAAAGTACTTGTAAGTAAAAATACTCATAAGTACTAGTCCTTCCCTGGAAAAAGATTACAAATAAGTATAAAATGTCACATTCTCTTACAAGATTAGAACTATTGCAATAATGTTAAGGTAGGATTTGACTGCTGTAGTTGGCTCATTTTGAACCATTAGCTAATGATTATTTCTTTAAAGATTAATGTGATAATTCTCTCCTTATAAGGTTACATTTGTTAAAATAACACAGAGCTGTTCATTTGTTTGTGTGCTCACATTTTTAAAGTATCTAAAGCCGTCAGATATAAGCAGTAAGAGTAACAAAATAAAATGTCTCCATAAATAAAAGGCTGAAAGAAACCATGTATTTCTAATAAACAGCAGAAACAAACATTTATATTCATACTTTCTTTTTGCATTTATTTTACAGCCAGTCTTTCAGTTCAACACAGTCAGAGTAAAGCTTTGTATGTGTACAGGTTGAGTAACAGTAACACTTCTAATAAAGGACAGCGGTACATGAAAAAGAACATTCTGGTAAATGTTGTTGCTGTTTTTCCTTTCAGATGATTTTCCCAAGAGCAAGAATAAACAAATAACCTTAAAATCTTAAGTGCATCTTTACATGTAGCAGTCACATAATTCTCTAAACAAAAGACTGTAAAATAATATATTGCAGTGCATCCATCTTCCTACGGAGAAAGAATTCTCTCCAAGCGTTCTTCACCAACAAGCTAAAGTACGTTTTATATCATACATTTTTTCACAGACAGGTATGTAGTGATTTCTTGGAAAGTTCTCCAGGGAAGTGGCTGGTAAACATTGAGAGTTGCTGGTCACTCTGGATAAAACCTTTAATAAATATTTAGTTTATGACCTAAATGCACTGATCAACAGTCATCTTAGTATTCAGAACTAAGGTAAATTCCTGCAACTCAAAATAAACACTTTTCAATATCCCGCTAAAAAGCGGTTGGATGTTTTACTTTAGTAAAAGTAGTAATACCAGTGTAGAAATTAAAGTGCTGCATTGAAAATTCTACTTCATTTTAAACATCAAAATGTAAATGAAAGTACTAAACATTTAAAGTAATCATTATTGCCCCATTATAGAACTGTAATATTTACATATATATATATTTCGTAGCTTAATTTGTAATGAATACTACGATTTGTATCTAATAAATGTAGCAGAAGAAAAAGTACACAATTCCCTCTGAACTATAGTGAAGTATAAAGTCAACTATATGATAGATTAAAGTATATCATAATCGTTCTTAAGTACAGTATTAGAGTAAATGTACTTACCACTTTGCTTATCTTGCCCTTTAGTGTTTCCAGCTTGCCAAAACAAACTGATTCCTTTCCCGCAGTCTCTTAAAAATACCTTCAACTAAAACAAGTCTGAAAGTCAAAAGAAAATAGAGATCGATTCCTTAAACCAAAACTTAAATATTCATGATTGTTTTTCTCCAAGTTGCAGCTAGATTCTTGGCGTCCCATGAGGCAGAATCCCAGTTCTGAACATTTCAAACGTTGGAAAACAACAAAAGTGCTAATAAAATGTGGATGGGGTGGAAAGAGGAAGCTACGTTTTGTGCGTAGTATAATGTTCAGTCCTGAATGAGTTAAAACCTGCAAATCATGCACAACACAAACAGGCTGTTCAGACATACAATACATCTTAAATATATCTATATAAAACTATAAATAAATAACACTGGCAGGTTTCAGGTCAAAGTCCCGTTAAGGTGCGAAATGATTGCAAAATCGAGGAAAGGTGCAGTGTTGAGCACTGGGTGACAGGTTAAGATGTTGGTGTGTGAGTCTAGCTGACAGACTTGAGAGTGACCCAGGGGTTCGTCCCACGGACCTCCAGCGGGACGTCGTTGCTGAAGATGTGGTTGCAGAGTTCCTCCAGAGGGGGCTCGGGGTCTGAGGTCGCATACAGAGCCGCCTCCTCCACCTCCTTACGGATCGCAATGTCAATTTCCTACAATAGGAGAGAGGACTTGTGTCAATTCACGCAGCAAGACACATGGCAGGGTTTTGTTTTGACATCCCGAGAGAGGACAGTTGTCTTGGAAGGGACAATTAAAAGATTGGAAGTTTTATTTTGTCATCTTGTGAGATAACTCATATTCCAAGTAACTTAACAAATCCCTATTTTATACATTCCTGCACAATGGTACCTCTAAAAACTGCACAGCTCTTCCACTTAACTTCTGATTTACTGCACATCTGTCTTTCTTTTATTGAGTTTCCTTTTTTGTTAATTTTTATAAGTAGTATATACAAACAGTTTTCCCCCCATAGTTCTACATTAATTCCCATAGCCTACAACATATGCTGTCAAATTTAACAAATAAAATATATTTGAATTAAGTCTGAAAAATACCACAAAAAAAGAATCCTGAAACAAGTGTCTAAAGCAATGTCTTAATGTGAGAAATATTAGGTAAGAATGTGGAAAAAAAATTAGAAAATATTTTCCTTGTTGATTGTAGGTTTGTGTTGTTCATGTAAATATTATATATAAAGATATCTAAATGAAATATTAAAGAGAAAAGAACAGCTTGAGTGTCTGATGCTTTTAAAACAGTCTGCGTGTTCACCTTGAACTCCTCCACAGAGGCCATGTTGTTGGTGAGCATGCGCTCCTTCAGCATGGTGATGGGGTCGCTCTTACTGCGCACTTCCTGAATCTCGTCACGGGTGCGGTAGCTACAGGAAGTGACATCATAGAGTTACTATTAGACTTTGGTAACAGGGAGATGGCAAAACATTTTGTGGAATTTTAATATTTGACTGATGACGTTTGAATATGAGCTGACAAAAAGTTTACACACCTGACACCGGGGTCACTCATGCTGTGTCCATGGTAACGGTAGGTCTGAAGCTCCATTATAATGGGACCCTGAAACATAACACAAATCATTTCTATTGTCTGTGATCATTATACATTGTTTATTCTCTCAGAAGCCAAGGAAAAGTACTCCAAGAGTTCGATTCTGTAGGGGGAAAAAAAGCTACAGGAACTAAATGCTACGTGGAGATTAAGGGTGCAATGAAGCCTTGAGGGGCAAGTGAAAAGAAAAAAAACGTTACAGTCTTATCTTAATAGTTTTCCTCCCCTGTGTTTATGACTTAACGGGTGCAGAAAAGTGATGCCAGGAAAAGCTCAGCTCACCTTTCCAGCTCTGCAGTGGTCTGCAGCAAACTTGGTGGCTTCTCTGACACACAAGACGTCCATCCCATCCACCTACGAGAAAATTCAACAGAAAATAATGTTTTAATACAGACAATTCATTTTTGCATCCAGAATTGTACTTGCATTAGAATATTTCAATGTGATGTTAGAGTTTTTGTAAGCAGTATCATACATGAGCGTCAAACAGCTAAATGGATGCTCACACCTGTTACTGCCAGGACGGACGTTCAGCCTCGTCCTGTTATAGTCTGGGTTCATTCAGGCCAGCTGCAGCGTACAGCCCGCAGACACACTGCAGCTACCGCCTAAGAACCCCCCCCCCCCGTTAAACTTTATATATGCATGTGTCTCACTCTGATTCCTGGGATGTAGTCTCCTCTCTTGTAGTACTCTGTGCTCGCTGAAGCCCTCTCCACAGACGTCCCCATCCCGTATTTATTATTCTCACAGACGAAGATGCACGGGAGCTTCCAGAGGGCGGCCATGTTGAAAGCCTCATACAGCTGGCCCTGAGTGGATTAGGAAAAAAAGGTCTGAGTTCAGCAAAGGTATATAAATTCATTGCAAGATACTTAAAGTATTAGGCAGGATATTTACCTGGTTGGCCGCCCCGTCTCCGTACAGAGAAACACACACCTGGTTGTTGCCCTTGTACTGACAGGCCAGAGCAATGCCAGCTCCTAAAGGAACCTGAACACATCACAGCTGATCACATATAACAGCCAACACAAATAAAATGTTTACTTTTAAGCATCACCAAGGTCATTTTTCCTCTTTCATTTTGGCTGTCCAAATGCATTCATTTAGGCATTTACCTGTGCTCCCACAATGCCGTTGCCTCCATAGAAATTTGGCGCGTACATGTGCATGGAGCCTCCCTTCCCTTTGGCCACGCCGCCTCTACGACCTGAGGAGGAACAAAGAAGAGGTGTGAAAAAACTGCAGGCATGTTAAAAATGTCGTCCAATTTAAAACGTCTCCCTCACCTGTGAGCTCTGCCAGGATCTCTTTGACGGCGATACCGCGGGTGTACGTGTAGCCGTGAGCGCGGTACGCAGTGATCAGGTGGTCCGAGGGGTTGATGCCCGACTCGATGCCCACCGCACACGCTTCCTGGAATGGAGAAAACAAGCACTTTATTATACCACCAAAACAAACTGGTTGTGCAGGTGTCTATATATTTGCAGTAAATTAATGGACTAATCTTTGCCGTCCAGTTTTTTTTTGGAGTCTCAATTTTTACGACAGATTTAAAAAAAGGGGTCTTAAACAAAATGATAGTTCCAAAAAGAAAACGTACTGAATTTCCCCCTTTATGCAGTAAATAAATGAGATCCTTGTAGTATAGATGCACATTAAAAAAAGGTTTTATAGCAAATATGTTATCTAATTAGCAATAAAAAACAACCGATATTACATGCTGTTCAAAAGACTATTATCATACCAGTAATCATGAGATTCTCATGTTTATTTTGTCTTATAGCAGCGTTCACTTCCTCAAACAAATAATGAGTGAGGAAAAACACAAACCTGCTGCTGTGCATATTTCTGCGTGTCCTCACCTGTCCGTCGTACAGGTGGCAGAAGCCTCTGATGATCTTCTGTTTGTACAGCTGGTCAGCTTTCAGCTCCATGCGTCTCACCGTCTGCATGACGCGGTAATACTGCAGGCCCTGCTCCCGCGTCAGCTCCGCCTTCAGGGGGGGGCCCTCCTCCAGCCGGTGCAGCTCGCATTCCTACTCCCACAGATCATTAATATGACAGCTGTACAGAAATGTTTCAGTGTAGTGATGTCGGATTTTTGTTTTGACCCACCTTGATGTCAAAGCTGGCCTGAGAGGTGAAGTCAGCGAAGGAGCGGGACACAACGACTCTGGCACCCTGTGAACAAAAACATACACATTAAAAAGGACAAATATTAGTCATTAAACTCCCACATGGTGAATCACAAATAAAACAGTGTTTCAGACCGACAGAGTGGAAGCTGCCCCCTTATCACAGTGGGTGTAAGAAAGAAGGGTGGGAGGGGTCTGGTAAAGGTTTACCATTGCTACAGCGGCCGGATGCCACATTTCTAATATTGCTGAGCAACAACTGGCTGTTTTTGGGAAGGTATAAGAAGAAGGTCCTCCATTAAGCGGCCACTTCAGAAAACAACGTTTCAGTGTTGTGAGAACACTAGCAGGACAGTGGGGGCAGAGAGTTCATCAATAAGTTGGTCAATATAAATGCTGATAATTAATAAAGTATCAAGCAAAACAAATCTCAAAGTAATTGCTGATTTTTTGCCGACCAAAAAGCACTTGAAAATGTTGGGAATCTGGACTTTAAAAATACAATCAAAATATATATATATATTTTTTTTTTTATTGACGGCATCAAACAATAATAAGTTATTAAAAAAATAACAAGTTAATAACAAAATAACAAGTCAACAAGTTTGTAGCAGCTTTGGTTTTAGTGCAGCTCCATAAAATGATTACTTTGGGTGCTAAAAAAGAAAGGCATGCATCTGTGAATTCTGTTCAAGATGTGCCTTATTTGTCACATTCTTTTACTGATTTCATACATTTCCCAGAAAGGGAAATAAAAGATTAGAGAAACAAAGTTCCAACAAATGGGAGTACATTTTTTTGGAAAAAGATACAATCCGTAAAACAATTGTTAGTCGCATTGTTAGTTTTAGCTTTCTTTACAGTAGTCCATAAAATGATACAAATGTGTTTTAAAAACCACACATGCATCTGTGTTATTAAAACCTTAAAAAGGTTTCCCCATTTTGACATGTTCAGGGAAGGATTTCACACATTTCCCAGAAAGAAAACCCAAAGATTAGTACTTCTAATCAGAACAGAACCAAGAAATAGGTGGCATCACGACGACTTAGAGGTTATTTTGCTTTAAATCTGAATTGTAAACCCATAAGTTAGGATAAGTTAGTGATCAGTCACATGGAGGATGCCTTCGGTCCTTACTGGTCTGTCTGTCTCGGCCTGGTTTTTAACTAACTGCTCGGCCGGCACTCTAGTTCTGACAGGAGGCGGTTTGGGCGGCTGCCTCTGGGTCAGAGCCACCGTGGAGGCCGGCGCCGGCGAGGTGACACTGACGTACTCTGACAGGTCGACCAGCAACTGAGGAGCACAGGAGCCAACGAATCAGAGCACAGCCGCTCTACAGAGGCTACAGGGACACACACCATGACAGCTAGAGGAGGAAACAGACTGGCAGCGGCCCAACAGTGTCCACACTTCATCTGATATTTGCTTCATTGGCACAGCATTTAGATTTTGCAATAATGTTTATATTGAGGTACTTTTTTACCATAAGAGGGAAAAGTGCATTTTGTTGGCAGGTCAGTTTATCCAGAGACCCACATACGACAGTTTTCACAGGATGCATCTTAAATGAAAAATCTAAAAACATGACTTACGAGTTGGATGGTTTTTACACAGTTTAAAAGTAACTGACATAAGAACCAAGACTCTGAAGTGAACATTGTGGGAAAGCTACAAATCAAAGATCAGGATCAGCTCGCATTTGAATTAATCGTATTTTAATCGCAATTATGAAAACAACGTAATCGAAATAAAACAATTATTTTTTAATTATTATTCATTTTTGTTATTGGTTTTTCAGTTGAATTATACTTAAAGTTCAGGGTAATCAACTGTTAACATACTGTTCACATTTGTTTCTCCAATAAATTGATGTTTTCAAAGTAAATGGATAATCACTATTCTCTGGACAGTGTTGTCTTTTTGATTAACTGCTCATCATAACTTTATTGAGAGTTAGATTTCCTGCTTTAAATGTTGTGCCAATGTGAAATATCCCTGTGGCGGCTTTCCACCAAGATCTGGTCTAACCATGAATGAATAATGAATAAATTATACTTTTTACGAAATAATTGTGAAAATAAAAAAAACACAAGACTGATGATTGGAATGGACATTTTTGATTAAACTAAAAGAGATACAAAGTACAACTAAACAAAATACAGTTCTGATTTAATTCTATGCAGAAGAAGCATTAATGTAAAAATCATTGTTATTTCCGAACAGCATTTTTGGTATTTATTCATTAAGAGGCACCTTAGAGGAGCCTCTCTAGAAATGTCACTGCAGGAAAGGAGGCGTAGGAGACAAACATCAGGAGTGCGTGGAGCTGCTTACCTCGGACACTGTTTGGGCTCCCTAGTGTTCAGGTGAGGTTGGGAGAGGAGGGAGAAAAGCAAGAAATAAATTGGGATTGTTGAATGTGTTTGTGAGAGTGAATGAAGAGCAAGAGGAAGCCGGCGGGAAAGGAGGAGCGTTTTCAACACGGAGCTGAAACAACAGAAGTCCTTCAGTCACAACTTTGTTTTTTCAAATCAAATGTATATTTGAATCATATTCCAAATAAAGACCGAAGGATCCCTGCTGCGGCTGAACCACCACCACAAACATGCTGTTGAATAAGCTTAGTGATGAATATGGATGCACTGATACCAAATGATCATTTGATCTATATTGACTAAAAGTGTAAGGCACGTTTTAGTTAAATTGCAGAGTTGGATTTTTCTAACCTACATTTTTTAAGTAGTTCTGTATAATCCTTTAATGCATTTCAGCAAAGTTGTATCGACATTGATGTAATAAGTTTCCCTAAATCATAGATCGAAAAGCACAAGCATGTAGATTAGCTATATTTTAAGACAATAGCTTAAACATTGTGAGGCTGTGCTTCCATTAAAAAAATGGTCACTTACATTGCTTTTTACTTATTCATGTTCACTCCTTGCAGGATTTGTGTACATCTTAATTAGTTTCATTCAGTATAACTGTTTGTGCATAGTTAACAGATTTAAAACATTAACAAACTTGTTTTTCCACCACTGCTAACACGTGGTAGCTAAATGTAGCTTCAAGTCAATATGCATCACATCAGTGCATCCCAATCAATACAAGCTGCTGGAGGAAGGCAAACCACCACAATCAGACACATTATCTAATCTTAGTTAATGAAGATTAACTGAAGATAAATAAGAGTAAAGAGTGTACACTCCCCAGTGTATCCATGCCATTTAGAACAATCACCCTTTACTCACTCAACATTGAGCAAGCACACAATATTACATTATGTGACTGATTAATACATGCAAACATAGCAAGAGTCAAACTAGCCGCCGTGGCTCACGTGCTAACTGTTCACACAAGGTCAGCCTCAAGCAAAACTCAATCAAAGCTAGCTAGCTGTTAGCATTGTCCAGACACGGCCAACAGCTTGAAGGTAACCCCAAAACAACTCACCACATTTCGCCCAGTCATCCTACAAAGTGCGTTAGAGATAGTGGTCAACATGTTTTTCATGCTACTGAACGACGACCCGGCACTGGAGGGATTATAACAGCGGACGTTAGTCGCTGTGCTAAATCCCTGTTGGTGTCCGTGAGAAAGCGAGTCCGGTGGAACACAATGGCTGCTTCGAACATTGGTTCCCCCTAGGTTTATATAGCTGCCCGGAAATTAAACTAAACATTTCATGTAGTACAACATCTCAGAGCCCTAGAGATAATCTCTCTCGGGCTCTGCAAAATCTGATAGAAACCCAAAAAGGTAAAACATAAAAACGAATAATATATCTAGAAAGATGTATTAGTCCAACTGTTTTAATAGTAATGTAGATTACAAGAAGATACACCTTTGGGATTGTTAATTTCGACTAATTGAAAGGTTATATTTAAAACGTGTAACAGGCAGATTTTAAAGTAAATGTGTTCTTGTCTTTTGAACAGTTCTAAATTATGATTCATTTGACCAAACAGGTATTTTTTTTGTAAAATGTTTAAATAACACTAAACAATCACTTGTATCAAACATAAAGAAAGCAAAGACAAACAGGACAACCGTAAAGTCGGGATAAATACGAATTTATTTATTGCATTTGAGTAAATAAACCACTTGCTTTTGCAATAAATAAAGCTCATTCTCATTCAACTTAAAAAAAGGAAAGACAAAAAGTTTTGTGCGTATGAGCGACAGTGGAATATTAAAATGTAACATATTGTAAAGCAATATACTGCAAGGAGTTATGACATGGAAAGTAAACGTTTGATCATTTGACTGTTTAAGAGATGTATACACTGACTGGTTGTCAAACGAACAGAAGTTCTAAATAAGAGTAAATAAAATATAGATGCATTTATTAAAAATCTGTGTTGTAAAGTATAGGTTTTCTTTTCATCAAAAATATAAACCAACAGAACAAATAGAGTAACAGAAATTAAACATTGTCTCCGTGTAAGGTGTGTACAGATAACAAGACGTGATGTAAAAAAGATATATACTAAATTAAGTGCATTCATTCGACTCCACTGAGCGCACTGAGCGCAACGCACACACACACACACACACACACACACACACACACACACACACACACACACACACACACACACACACACACACACACACACACACACACACACACACACACACACACACACACACACACACACACACACACACACACACACACCACACACACACACACACACACACACACACACACACACACACACACACACACACACACACACACACACACACACACACACACACACACACACACACTGAAAAGCTTTGGCAGGCAGGTGGCAGACATGTTGCCTTCAGGGATCCACGGTCTGATTAAAGTGTCTCTTTCCGTCCAGGTAAAGCATCGACTCTGTGAGAAAAACACACACAAATAAAGAACATTAAATATTCAGACCGTAAGGCAATCAGAAAATCTGACCATTTAGTCACTTTTTGAAATGTTCTTTTCACAGAAAGAAAGAAAAATAATTAATTCAAAGGTATTTATTTTCCTGTACCAAATGATAAAAAAAATACTGATATTGATGCAATAATATGCTGGTCTCTTTTATTCTGCAGCTGGTGAAGGTGGAGCTGATTTTAATACATTTCTTTACTCTTTTGTTCTTACCTCCGTATGTCATTGGAATGATGTTGGGGACTTCGCGGTCAGAGATGAAGGTGAAGTGGAAGACGTTGGTGGTGTTGTGCTGCCGGGTCAGAGGGTCGAACACCTCGCTATGAACTCTCACCTGTATGTGATTCCCCTGTGTGTAACACACCTGAACACACACACACACACACACACACACACACACACACACACACACACACACACACACACACACACACACACACACACACACACACACACACACACACACACACACACACACATGAATAAATGCTGCAAAACATTTGAGTAAAATGTATATATATTTTGTATTGCCTAATACAACGCTACACATGATTTGTCTATAATACATTTGTTCATTTGGGTTTTTGTCTTGTTTTTATCCTGTGTTTCAATTGTTTTACTGCATTTGTATCACTTAATCACTTGCTCCTTTGCTTTTCATAACTCATCTATTACGGTGATGTAACACCTATATTTTCTTAGTGGGAATCAATAAATAAAGTTCTTATCTTAAAGCCAGATACGCGCCTTTAGAATACTACTTTCTAGAAATACAGTTGAATCTAATCTAAAACAAAGAACAAATAAGAAACAATCACTTAAAGCTGCAATGTTTTTGGTTAATTGGGGGAAGAAGAATAAACTGTAATTACAGACAACTCCTGAGGGAAATGTGTGTCTTTTGGCCAAAAGTAAATATTCAGTTCAGAATATAAAGATTTAAGATGCAGATCTGAAACTGATCAATGTATCTATAGGTTTTCCTCAAAGTCACTGATTCTCTGACCTGAGATGAGAGCAGCAGCAGCGATCCGATCTCCACGGGTTTCTGGAAGAGGATGTCATCAACCGCCATCAGGCTGGGGCGACATCCTCTGCAGCACGGGCACACGCGCACACACGCGCGCACACACACACACACACACACACACACACACACACACACACACACACACACACACACACACACACACACACACACACACACACACACACACACACACACACACACACACACACACACACACACACACACACACACACACCACACACACACACACACACACACACACACACACACACACACACACACACACACACCACACACACACACACACACACACACACACACACACACTTTAACATCTTGCAGGAAAGAAATATTTTGCTTTTAGACAGTCTTTTCTCAAAAGTCTCTAAACTCTCACCCAAAGGAGCAGGCGTTGGCCCAGCCCAGCTCGTACGCTTTCCTCATCAGAAAACCTCCAAAAATTCTGTTGAAGATGTTCCTCTCCTGCTCGACACACACACAGAAACAGACATTTAGAAGTGGAAACTCTTTAAAATATTTTGTATTACGGAGAATAAATTAAGAACACAAAACTAAAAACTGGGTAAATTATAAGGAAAACTGACCACTGTAATACATATTTAAATCTATTTTTCTTATGTAATTGTGGCTGGTGGATTTCAAGATTCCCCAAATCCTCTATCAAAAATATGAATAGGTTACATGAAAAAATAGGGACATCATACTGAATAATTAGACAAATATGAGAGAAAATAGGAGGAAATCTGGCCAATATAATAAGTATTTAAAATGTTATATTTGTTATAAAATACTTTTCTGATGTAAATGTTTCTGGTGTACTTTAAGATTAACAGTACTGTAGTGTTTCAATCAAATGTGAGAAGCAAAATCATACTCTGTCAAAGGATTTGTTGGTAGAACTTTTTTTCTATTAGGGATATAAAGCTTTATGTGTATTAGTCCACCTGAGGATGGCAGATCTCCAGTCCTTTCAGTTTTGCGTCTTCCATCCACACAGAGTTCGGAGGCAGGAGTCTGCTGCGGAAACTGACCGTCCTGCAAAACACACACAGCAAGATGTTTAATAGAATACATCTTATAGTAACATGCAAAACACCTTTTATAACTATCTAACATCCTAAACACAACCTTGCATTAAACATGGATATTGTTAAAAATATGTATCATCAGCAATTACAGTACAGACACTTTTGGAGTTGAAAAGTAGAATGTTTTAAAGTATAGAAACGTCCTACTTTTCATTAAAGTTTCAGCCTTTTTTCCACATCCCATACGTTTTTAACATAAACGAGGAATATTATATGAGCGTGTTTTTCCTCTCAGTGTTTCCATCTTACTTTGTGTCGAGGGTGTTGAGGAACAGACCGTGGACGATCTTCCTCTCTTCGTCTGTCGGCGCCACCTTCAGCAGCGAGGCCGTGCTTAGCTCCACACGGCGCACTTTATTCGCTGGAAAACACAAAGTATATAACAACAAATGTTGGTATGAAGAGAGGAGCATTTGTTATCTTAATATCAGGTTATTTAATCTTCTATTACCTTCTCCTTCCTGGAAAAGTTTCTCCTCCTCTGGACCTTCTGGCTTCAGCGGGTTTACATAAGCTGCCCTGAAATGAATAAAAGCAGCGACACAGATTCAATTGTGTTATATCACATTTTACCAGAGGTTGAAAGTACATGTAGTCATGTATAGTACTCAAGTATAATTTAAGGTACAACTTTATACTCTCTTACTCTAAATTAGTTCTTTTTTACTGCTCTTTTTTTTACGGACTTACTGCACTCTTTATAAAAGGACATTGTGACCTACCTCTTGTTTTCTGGATCGCGGGCCACCATGACAAAAGTTGCATCCAGAATCGGGGAATAAGCTCCATTTTGGTACTGAAAAGGAAATCACATTTTGAAAGAAAAATGTTAAGTATATCAGAGTTCATACGTGGAAGAACTGTGCCGTTTTACAGCGGTAGCTAACTAATAATACTGCTTTCTTCTTTTTTCTTTGTATAAAAAGGAAAAAAAAGACCTTGAATAAATGTTTGATTGTTCCAAATTTTTGCTGACATGCCTTTTTAGGCCTTCTTGGGTTGTTTAATATCACATTTATGAATGAATTGTACTCAACTAATAAATAATTACACTGATGATTGTGTGTGTGTGTGTGTGTGTGTGTGTGTGTGTGTGTGTGTGTGTGTGTGTGTGTGTGTGTGTATGTGTGTACCTGTGACATGTGCATCTTGGCTTCAATAGAAGTCTTTCCCACCCACGTCACATGACCGCTGAACTTGATGTCGCAGTCAGGGTAGATGATGTGCTGCCTCATGTCTGTACAATTATAAACAACAACAACAACAACAACATGAAAAAGTCTCAAGTGTGAACTACAGAGTTTAAAATAATCATGTAAGGGTGCGTTCAAAACATGCACATTTGCAAAGGTGGGTATTTTATGTTTGGACAAATATTCTCTGTCTTCCTTAGATAACTGTGATGTTTATAAAAACCAAATAAGGTAGAAGCAATGATTCACTCTCACCAATCTTATCCACCAGGGCGGTGACGATGGACAGAGGGGTTTTCTTCAGAGCCGGATTGTAGGTGTGAGAGTAAGAGATGAGGACTGAGAAGGAGAACAGGAGAACATGTTTTTAAGAGCAAATTAGAGAATGGTTACCTAATTATTGTTAAATTAATGAGAAGATTGACCTTTTATAAAGGATAGGTCATTTTATTTATATAGCACATTTCAATACAAAACATAGGAAGTTAAGTTTCATAGTAATACCTGCTAAACTGTCCAAATCCTCCAGGATCCGACCAAACCTGCAAACAGACACAAGTTAGAGGATGTACGGGTGGTGTGTGTGTGTGTGTGTGTGTGTGTGTGTGTGTGTGTGTGTGTGTGTGTGTGTATACCTGACAGTGTTGTGGAAGGTGAGGTATTTCTCCCTGAGCTGTGGCTCTGAGCCCAGAGGCAGGTGAACCTCCAGCCTGCTGTCCTTCATCCTCTTGAGGGGGAGGTCGTCCTGAGACTTGGCCAACATGTCGGAGAGCGACAGGCGCTCAGACATGGCCTGCTGGTGGTCGCTGCACACAAGATTATCAGATTGTTTCGTGACTTTTCAATACTTCTTACTTTGTTTGTCGTGCATAGTATCCATTCTCTTTAAACATTTTACTGTTTCTCTTTTGCAAATGTTATCAGACACAATAGCAAACAATCTTGGCCCGACAAAGCCAAACGAAACAAAACAATACAGATATGATTCTGTTTTTCTGACGCTTTGACACAAATGGTTCAGTACCTCCAGTTTGTGGAAGCTCCCACGATTTCTCTCAGCCTGTTTCTCACTGAAAAACACAGGGGGGAAAAATCAGACCTCCTATGTGTGTGTGTAAGAGTGTGCATGTGTGTTTATCAGAGCAGGTGTTCTGCAGCAAAAGCACCAAGAGTTCAAGGCCATATGTTTCATATCGTCTCTGGGAAAAACAATGAAGCGGTTTCACTTTAGGTTTGCAGCTGAAGCCTCTCGAAAACAAGTTGTGTCATTTTCAGCCGACACGATGTGTTTACATTTCACACAGATTTCTATTCAAGCGTAATTATGTGCTTTACTATTTGTTAATCTTATAGGTCTTTAGGTTTCATATTTACATGAACCACTCTTACAAAAATAGCGGGATCTGATTATGAATTTAACCGTCTGTTATTCCTTCCTGACGGCTTCAGCTTTTAGAGGCCCAAACAGTGAGACAATATAAAACCCCAGAAGAAGAAGAAGAAGAAGAAGAAGAAGAAGAAGAAGAAGAAGAAGAAGAAGAAGAAGAAGAAGAAGAAGAAGAAGAAGAAGAAGAAGAAGAAGAAGAAGAAGAAGAAGAAGAAAGAAAGAAGGAAGAAGAAGAAGAAGAAGAAAGAAGAAGAGAAGAAGAAGAAAGAAGAAGAAGAAGAAAGAAGAAGAAGAAGAAGAAGAAGAAGAAGAAGAAGAAGAAGAAGAAGAAGAAGAAGAAGAACAAGAAGAAGAAGAAGAACAAGAAGAAGAAGAAGAAGAAGAAGAACAAGAACAAGAAGAAGAAGAAGAACAAGAAGAAAGCAAGCACTGCTGAAACAAGATTAGCTTCAGGTAAAGAGAAGGATGTTCAGTCAGTCACCATGCAGGAGGAAATGACGTGCAATTAGAGAAATCACTGTGGGAGCAATAGTGTAGTAGTGTTAAATATGATTCGTCGTGGTTTACCAACACACCATTAGACACGTGCAAAAGTGGGTTTCCTGTGGAGAAACAAAAATGATTTTAAAGGTGCAGGATATGGCTGGATGTCTGGGGATTTCACACAGAAATGAAATATGGCACCATGAAGCGTTTTGTGTGATTTATTTCATCAGACGCCTTCGCATCTGCTGCAATAAAATAGCTGCAATATGTTATGTCTTGATTCACAGATGTGGAAATAACTGCAGTTGAAAATGTTTGCATGTTTATTTCATCCATAAATACAGCCTTGCTGATGTTTTGAGATTGGATTTATTCATTTAATTTTGTTAACGAAAATGTCTATCAATACAGTTTGAGTTGATTTGGATTACTATCTGGAAAGTCCCATTAAACAAGAGTAAACATCATGAACTGAAGTTGGATGAATTATCCGCAAATAAAAGTGATATAAATAAATAAGTGTGCGGGGCACTTTCACCTCCTTCATCAAGGTGTTGCATCAACATGTATCGTCATATTACAACAGTAAACAGCAAAGTCCAACAAGTGGTTATATAATGCAGTTGGCCCCTGAAAAGCTGCTCGTTTTCACTTGTTTGACTATCTGGGACACCATATTCTTACCTAGAGGTGACGTAGAGGCATGTGTGTGCCTTATAATCTGAATTAACGTGTCATTTTGTAATTGTATTTTAGAAAATCCTGAGATGGTGACAGATCTAAAACCAGGTCAACACTAGAATTCAAAGTATGTACAACCAGACATGTCTTTATTGATTCAACTAGGGGGGGGGGGGGGGGTTAATCCCTTGTACAGGAAGCATGGTTGTTGTCCTACCGTCAGCCATGTCAGGCGCCTTGCCCTGCTTCAGCACGGCCCCCACGCTAAATGACCTGGAGGTCAAAGACGCGGTCGACCGCAGGAGCAGGAACCTGAAAGGATAAATGAGGACATGAGAAAAAAATGATAAACAAATCTGAGGTGACCTTAAGGCTGAGGAGTCCAGTTACATCCACATGCATCCTTTTCTAAATATAACTGTCATCCAATCTGTATTTAATCCTGCTATTCAACAGTGAACAGCTGATCAGGCAGAGAGACAGACAGACAAAAAGACACATCGACTGTCCCTGCCTGCTGCATGAAACTTGTGGTTTTGACAAAGATTACATTTAAAATGCTTTATTGTCATATTTACAGTACAGGGAAGTAGAACATCTTACAATATACAGAACTTACGGTATCAAAAATAAATACAATAGTGCAAAAGACATTATGCTGCAAGTAACATTCAGGAATAAGTTAAATATATATATATGTATACATTGAGAAATCTGCTCAAACGTTTTCCACAAGAAACACAACAGTAAAAGTTACAAAGCAGTTAATCCAGCCGTTATTCTTGCGTAATAAAGTGATAATACCTTATAAATGCATTCTTACTTTAGAATACTTTTACTCCATTGTAGTTCAGATACAAATATTACACTAACAGTTAACATTTAGGAATCTTGACAAAAATATGTAATGTCATTCATTCTGCAAAGTATCTTCTGATGGTTACACTGCAGAAAAAGATTTTAAACATGAGTTGAAAAAATATAGTTCATATTAAAGACTTAAAACTCCATAAGCCTGGAGATCAAGAAGACACTTTTTATACCCCAAAGAAATGCTGTGCAGCATTTGAAAAAACTAAGTGGATATGCAAATATAAACAAAATCTAAGAAAAAAATGAGTGCAAAACAGAAAATCATCTCACTTTATGTCTTTATCTGAACATTATATCCCAAAATATATGAACTAGTTTGATCTGCCATTGTAATCAAGTGGAGTTGCAGGGAAAAGCCTATTTCTCTATTATGAAATATTTGGTGTTAAACCTTATACTATATGGGTGCTTTCTTTCTGACAGTGGTATGAACTTGACACACCCTATATACACATAATGACTCCCCACCCAGTTTGGGCCTGGTGAACTATTCCCAGGACAAGCTGATATATTTACTGAAATGAAATAAACCAAACTAGCCCCAGTGTCTCACACACAAATGCATCATTGACACATGTAGGTTAAAAAGCTGTTTAGCATTCCTGGGATTCATTTGACTGTATATATGCTAACGGTTAGCAAAAGCATCAACAGAACTTTGAGCCATGTTTTTATTCACACTGACCTCGGTGAAAGCATTGTAGTTTCCCGGGTGTAACCGTGAACGGTTCAGGGGACGAAAAAAGCGGGTTATTTCGGTAAAAAAGGAGAAAAGTGACAGATTTTTTTCCAGGGTACTGCGGTGCCAAGGTAGCAGGGCAAGTCAGGACTACCAGAACAGCTTCCGGGTTGGTGTTTGGCCCCGCCCACTGCAGGAGGACGCAATAAGTACTATATCACCCTGAGTTCAGCCTGTCAGGAGATCACCCGTGCCAGGCAGATACATCACTGTGGACGTGTGGCGACATATATACTGCGTTTGCACCATTCAATGTTATTGACTGAAAATAGTTGCCCTAAAGGTGTGTAAATTACTCTTGATTAATAGAAGGGGAAAAAATCGTCACTGTTTAATCGTGCAGGAAGAATTTAGAGATGTAAGTGAACTAGAAACAGCAATCACACACTGTATGAAACATATTTAATAAGTAGAAAACCCACACATAAAACTTGTTTTAAGTAAAAGTATACATCTAAAGTTTTTAGATCTTAACCCATGCTTTAGTATTGACTAACAATTAAAATACCTCAAACTCTGATGGACTGTATAGCATATACAAAACTATTGGTTCACACTGTTTTACATTGTAGTTTATTCATAAGTTCCAAGTTGAGTCATTAGTATGGGCAGAATGTATTACTATGTATTTCCTGTCATTATTTAACACACCTTAAAGTATATTGAGTAGTATTTAATAACCTTTCAGCACGTAAAACATTCTACAAATATTATTCTTGTTCACACATAACTTATGATGCTGTTTACCTTTTCACACTTCATGTCAGGTAAAGATGCAAAACTCTTACTTCAAATAGGTAGTCAAATATTGTAGTTTTACTTCACAAAATGTATTTGACACTTTGTAAGATGCAAGATTAGATAAATTATCATTTATTATTTGTATGTTGAGGTAATTAAAAGGAGCTCCACCTTTACCAGCTGCAACATTTAGGGGCAAACAAATCGTTGAAAAAATAATATAATAAATTACATTATTCTGGATCATATGTATGCATGGTACTTTATGGATATTTGTATGCGTTCGTGTGGTTTATATAGTATCAAAATATGTGAACATTACAACTTTCTTTTTTTGTTGCAAATACGTTTTAGATTTGTCATACTTTACTCTAATTTGTTAGCATTTCTACATTGTGCTATAACTTAAGCTACTTCTTCCACCAAGTACAAAACACTTTACTTTGCCGACAATAACAAAGATCTTATGACCGAACTAGAACCTACGCTTCACGTGAGCATTCCTTGAGTCCTGATTGGCTAAACAAACTGGCAGACTGTGACGCTGATTCGTCAGAAATATGATAGGTTGGGAACTGACCAACCACATTCCAGCGCGAGCGGGGTATAAAGCTCCCGATGTAAACAAAGGAAGCGGCAGTTAAACGGCAGCGACCCAGCCGAGGGTGATAACTACTGGATGACCTTCTTGTTTCGTCTAATGCGTCCGGACCAGAGACTGACTGTTGGGAAAAGGCTACTCTGAAGCGAATGAAGAAACAACTAATCTTTCACTTCACATACAGAGGACTTCTAAGAAAAAAGAGTAAAAGAAGAAAATGGAGTATAAATTGCGAAAGGCTGAACCCAGGGACGTGTCTGACATATTACGATTGGTGAAGGTAGGCCAAGGACCATCATACACATCTAACAGTCGCCGAAGGATTGAGCTAGCCAGCTAGCTAACTGTTAGGTAGCCGTGACATTCACATCTACTCTATTCTACCGGTATTTCCGACGATATGAAAGCCAGACGACGCTTTAAACACAATGAATCACCGTCTGGAGGATGTCCGAGTGAGATTAGTTTCGGTGGTCTTTGTTGACAGCATGGAGACTCGTATCCGGGTTCCTAAATAGTCTTACCTACAGCTTAAGTTCTTACGGAGGTTAATGTCATGTTGCACAACTATACCTAATGGGATGACATCAAGAACACAACAAGGGCTACAGGTGATGAGGGTTGTACTTTTAATTCGAGTAATATAGTTAAGAGAATACTAGGAAAATGTCCACCAAAAATAGGGCACGTTTTGTCTGACCTACGGACCAAATCACATATTACTTATCAAACATAGCAGCATGCATTCAGCTGATAAGCACATAACGATAACAGTTTGAATCAACAACTATTAGTCATAATATGAAGCATAACTGGTATTGAAGCAGTTAAAGGTATTGATTTCCTATATATTTGAAAAAATGTGTTTATACATCCTAAAAGTAAGTGTTGACTTGCCTGTTATGCCTAGAAAAGTTCTTAAAAGAACAAGGGATGCTTATGTCATCAGTGTGAGTTATACAAAGTAATGAGACTATCGTTTTCAGATGTTTTGAACTTAGTTTCCTTACTTGGTATAACATACTTTGTGTTTTTCTTGTCCCAGGAACTTGCTAAGTATGAAGAGATGGAGGACCAGGTCACACTGACTGAAAAAGGTGACTTTTTATAAAGCTCTCTCCATTGATCTATTCACATAACTATCAGTGTTGTTCCCCTGAGGCTTAAGGTGTAATTTGCTTGCAGAACTCCTTGAGGATGGTTTTGGTGACACCCCGTTTTACCACTGCATCATCGCTGAGCTCCAAGGAAAGAACAGCAGTGACGGTAAGAACACCCTGCTGCTTCTCATAACAACTGAAACGCACACCCCCCCCCCCCCCCCCCCTTGGATTGACCTTGAGTTACCTCACAGAGAAGCCGTCTCCAGAGAGAAATAGATACAGATATGTGTTTAATAAAGAACGCTGTTTCTTTTGTCTGCAACTTAAGAGTTTTGGATATTTACTCTCCCTTTTGAAAGTGTAATCCTGAGTTTCTCAGACATTTCTGAGTTTGAGGTTATGACTCGCTGCTTCCTCCACCTGCGCAGACCGACGGTGTGAACCTAAACTCTGTACAGCGTGTGCTTCCTGTTTTTGTACAGCAACTTCAGATCCCAAATATTTTATTCATTTACAATGTTTTGTTATCATCATAACTTTACCTGTTAGCCAGGAGTTCTTCCCAAAACATGGCAGAAGTAGATTAGCCTTAAACTTGCCAAGTAATTGCTTCACAAAGAACCCAGCATAAACAAAATACTTTACACAAGAAGAGGAAAACTATTTCAAATGAAACTCATATGACTTAAAGGTGGGGTAGGTAATTCACTTCAGAAACACTTTTTGTTATATTCCATGGAATGCTCTAAACATCCCGATAGCAATGAATATATTAAATGCTTTGACAATAAATACATAAAAAAATGTAATCTGTGGAAGCCGTGGCGCTGTAAAAAGCACGACCAATCATCTGAGCCGGCCCGGCTAAAATAACTGGATGGCCTACCTGCCTGTCAGCCTTCCATCTGGGCACAAACTTATATCGTGTCCTCATTGGTCATGTGCGCGTTCGTGTGTGTTGGAGGAGGGGCTCTGTAAGGAAGGGGCAGATTTTTTTCGGTTGTGTATTTTCAAATTCTAGCGCACTCAAGCTGGTTTCTCCATTCTTACCTACCCTACCTTTAAACTCCATGCATTGCATTCTGTGCACTAAAGGCCACACCATGAATTTGGCAGAAGTAATGTCCATTCACGCAACTGTATGTACTACACATAATATAAATATAGGAATGTCAGTATAAATATAAACGTATATGGATACTTACCCCTCTCCCCACTGTGTGCAGACGGGAAGGTGGTGGGTTTCGTCATGTACTACTTCACGTATGACCCCTGGGTCGGCAAACAGCTGTACCTGGAGGAGTTCTACGTGATGGACGAGTACAGAGGTAAGGGAAAAGAACGGCTCAGCATTTCATTATCTCGGCAGCTGCTTTTTTAATTAATGAGCTCTCTCTGTTCCCTCTCTCCAGGAATGGGCATTGGCTCCGGGCTTCTGCGCCACCTCAGTGATGTGAGTATGTTTACTGACGAGAGATACATTGAGTTGCAATGGTGCACATTTTCCATTTGAATGTTTAAAAACCTGAGAGAAAATGCGAGGAAGTCCTGGAAAAATAGCATCATATTACATTTTCTACATTGCTCCACACAGAATGTAAGCTTTCTGACAATATTGCATCTAAATGTCATATTACATAACGTTTTTATACATTTAATAGTTGGACATTTTATTTTATCAAGCTGTTAATGATCTGCGCTCTTCTCAAGTGCAATGAAAGTAAGAAACGATAATGGTTTGAATGAATAAAACACCCAGTGCGATGATAAAAATCCAAATGTTTCAGTATATTTTCCTGTCAAATAATTTATCAGAAAACTAACTCTAATTTAAAAGAAAACTACTCTATTTGTAATGTTTGTGTTTCCCCTTTTTGTATCAAGCAGCTTTTTCTTTGGATCTGTTTTCTCGTCATGGTGTGTTGGTAAGAGAAGTACACATTTTAACTTGAATCCCCATCTCTCTTGCAGCTGGCGATGAATACGCGCTGCACTGGCATGATGTTTGTGGTGGCCGAAAACAACGAGCCGTCCATCCAGTTCTACAAGCTGCGCGGCGCCGAGGATCTCTCCCAGGAGGAGGGCTGGAGGCTCTTCAGGTTCAGCAAAAACAGCCTGGTGAAGATGGGCACGCCAGCGGAGGAGTGACGGAGGAGGAGGCTGATGGAGACAGAGATCAGTCGCTTCGCTCCACTCAGCGTTCAGCTTTGAGGGGCATTGTGTTTCACAGTAATGTTTCTGTTTGTCGTTCACAATATGAGTAAGCCTTTTGTTTATTGCTAGCATGTAGCTCTGAATCACTTATTTTAACCTCTTATTGTATGTTGGTATTACTGCGTTTGATTGCAGAAACAGTTAATATGACTAAAGTTTGAAATAAAACTAACTTTTCAAACATGGTCTCATGCTTTAAACTTTTCTTTAAACGCCTTTTTAAACTATGCCAGTTTAATAATATTTTTGACTCATTTTCGAACTGCAGCTGTCACGTTACATTGGGAAGTTTAACATTAGATTATACACGGTCTTGAACATAGTACTACAAGTTTTAAGACATGATCAATGTTACATTTATCCTTAAGCGTATACAAATGAACTAGATCTTAAAGGTGTATCACACAAATGTGGCTTTAAACTGTCGATTCACGCCAGCTTCCAGCAGACACGTAAGACATTACATGTTACTTGTTAGATGCTTTTATCCAAAGCGACTGACCTACTCAATACTGTGGACAATCCCCACAGGAGCAATTTGGGGTGAAGTGTCTCAGGGACACAACGACATGCTGACTGCAGTGGGGTTTGAACCTGTGACTCCCTGATCCAAACACCAACGCACTGTCCACTGCGCCACGGCCTCACAGTAAGATGAGTCTGTTAATTTTTTTTACACATTGTAATGCGAATATGTTAAGTTCTAAATGTACACGGGTCAGTGTATTTCCTGTGTTTTCACTGCCTACTTCCACATCAACTTAGAGGGTGAACAAATGGTCTCAATAAAGTTGTGTATATATATATATATATATAGCTCTGAAACTGGACATACTGATGTTCCCACTGATGGATGCTTTAAACAATGTGCAGATAAACAGTTAAACCTCATGTTGCTACTCCCTTAGTGGGGAAACACAGGAACGTGATGTTTGTACTGAACAAAGATTGATATATTTTTCGCTACTTTGGCAGTTTTTTCACACGCAGCACACATGTGACAACTGGATATTTTCAACAAGCGTTTTAAAGATTTGAGGAAGTTCAAAACTGTTTTGTGGTGGGGTTCGTTTTTGTTCCTCTTGGGTTTATCACATGCATGTTATTCCTGCTGATTTTGCGTCTATTCGGCTAGTTCATTTCATTTTCATTTTCAGTCTTTATCTTTAACAAATGTGAAAAACAGAATAGTTAGTCATTGCAGTTGAATAAATATAAAAAACTTGACACTTGCATCTAATCTATATTATATAACTTATCTTTCCTCATTACTATTGCTGCCATGACACCTGATTTTTCGTACAGGGATTCATATAGTTGTTATATCATGTATTTAGAAATAGAAGTTTGGTATATTATTCGATTAGATACATTTTGAAGTACTTGATCCCTAACTTTTTGTTACAGCAGCATCTTACCTAGGCATTTGACATTAGTTAAAAATAAATAGTGTTAATATAAATATCAACAGTAGTAGTAATAGGTAATGTTACGTTCCCTTCTAAATCTAGGGGTACAAAGGGAAGTAACAACACACAAAATAACCGGCCGAGAGGAAACTGAATGCTGAAGCCACAAAGTGAGGTTTTAATTAATAAAAAAGTAAAGAGGCTTACCAGCCAAATTGCAAAACAAAAATTAACTAAGGACAACTTTCTTTCAAAAGAAAGTGACTAACGTAAAACAATACACAAAGACACACTGGAGCACATCTCCTAACAATTAGCAGAACACAGGTTGAACTAGGCCTCACACAGAGACACTACAGCACGTAACACTACAGCACGTAACACAGGCTGCACACATGCAGCCAGAGGAGAAGGAGAGACGCCACTGCAGCCTTCCTCAGGTCCTTTATGGAAGCTCTGATTGAGGATTGGGAGCACCTGGGGGAGAGGCTGCACCTGGAGACAATCAGGGAGAGAGAGAGAAACACACACAAAAGCACACACACACAAGCACCAACTGCGGCACGTAACAGTAATTATATTGTGTTCAGATTTTTGAGGGTCATTTAAGAAGGTTCTCGTTTATTCTAACTTTTTATTTATATTGTGTATTCATTGGATACTACATAAATATATAACTTTTGTGCAAATGCTTAATAAACTGCTGCTGATTTAACACAATAATTTAACAATGTTGGATCCAAAAAGTAAATTCCTCTTTGTCACCTCATGCTGCTTTCAAAAACAGTGTATAAAACATGTTAATGAGTATAATTGGTTTTAAATCAAGTTCCTTTAAACCCACATCAATATTGGGAGGGTTCAAACAGAGGAGTCGCATCATATCCTCTTCAGAAACATTACATCACGGGTCAAGAGATAAATCAGAACCAGAGGGAGAAATGGAAGAGGAAATGAGATTAAAGGGAAACATTCTCACACACACACAGCTCTGGTTTTTCTCTGGACGTGCAGCTGACGATGGTTGACTGCATCATCACGAGCCAGACAAAAAGTGAAGAAATAGACATTTATACTGGGGGGGGGGGCGCTTACTCCAGTAGCTCCTTTTAATGTTGTAGTACTTTATACACGATCTGACAAGTTCAGAGGATCTCTGTGTTCATTTTGTTTATCCTTCTAGTCATTTATTTATGTTGTCATTTTCATCTTCTTTTAATAGTCTTAACTATCTTTAGTCATTTACTTTTATACATTTGGTGTCATTTTTATGATTGATAAAATCATGATTTATCTTTGTCAATTAATTAATTTGGTACTTAATATCTATTTTGTATCTATTTATATATTATTATGACACACTTACTCACACAACCAGGGCCGGCCCTAGACATGTTGGTGCCCTAGGCGAGATTATGATTTAGTGCCCCCTCCAAGCAATACATAATAGAATATATAAAGAATAAATCTCTACAAAAGACCTATACACTACAAAAACGTATTGACATGTTGGTTATATAAAGGTTTCAAATGTATTCATTATTGTATGAACATGTTTTAATTGGGGGGTGGACGTCACATCCTCAAGGGCAGTGCTTCTCAAAGTGTGGCCTAGTGGTCCGTGAGTATATTGGTAACATTTCCCATTTGAAATAAATAAATAAATGTAAGTTTTCCGCACTCTTGCGGGAATATCTCCGCAATGGAGCGAGGTTACAACAGCACAACACCTTCATCACACATGTTGCCACTTGTGTGTACAATTTTCAGGCGATTTGTAATCTGTTTTAGAAAAACTGTTTTTTTATATTTGTGGAGTTAGGTGGTCCGCGAGTGTTTTTTTTATTGGTTAAGTGGTCCTTGGTATGAAAAAGTTTGAGAAACACTGCTCTAGGGGGGTCCAGGGATATGCCCCCCGGAGTGTGGGTGCAAAGGGTGTTTACTTTATTCAATTATTAATGTATTACATCAAGGGCAGAAAATTAGGCAGAATACTTTTTTTTTTTAATTCTCCGGAGACCGCGGAGTCTACACATGTGCAGCCTCGAAATGTCTCGCTACGAAGTACGCCAGGCCGGCCTCGGTAGAATTCCAAGTATGCTGGACATTGGAACAGTCCTTCGGCGGGATTCGATGACGTAGTATGCTTGAAGTGGCTCTGGAGCAGCCTTCCTGGACATTGAGAAACACCCATGTACACCGTAAATACTCCCACAAGAAAAAACATCAAAGAAGAAAAGATGTGTCCTTTTCAGAATCCAGATTTATTTCCATCGCAATAAGATAAAACCTTGTACAGTATATACAGCGCATTATTATACATGGACAACACATACATTTAGCTCGTTAATTATGATACATCACTTTATTTGGCCCTTTACTGTAACAAGTACGTTACATCAGTATCAACTGCGACGTGAAAACATCCGGGGGAATAAATATGTCGACATGAATACTTCTTTTTCATGTATACTGTTGTAAGCTGCACTTGACAACGACAGCTCTTCAACGCTGCCCGTATAACGTTCATAATAATAAAAATAACTTCATAATGCAAAGAAAAGGCAAAAAATAGTTGGTCATTTTGAGAAAAGTGCAACAAAAAAATCCATCAGCAGAGACGACAGGTAGTTGGCAAATAATGATTTTTGAACCAACAACATATCATTTATAAATGTTTTTCTAGTCTGCATTGGTCTTTCTACTTAGTTTTTAAACTTCTTCACTGGTTTTTAAAGCATTTCTGCTTACAAACACAAGAAGAGACAAACAGAACAATCAATTAATTCATTAATTACTACTCTTTCCATTCCAACTAATTCCAAAGATGACATTTTCTTACTGCTTTTAAAGAGAAATGCACTTTACTCGAAAGTAAGAGGACGGGAAATGAAACCATCGAAAGATACATGATTTGCAAAATAGTGGCTGATTAATTGTATGTCAGTTGTTTCAGCTGTAACAGCGCATTTCTTAGTTTGTAGCATGGGAAGTTGTGTTGTGCAGCCTCAACAAATAAAAGAATGAGGAAGTGACGCTGGCAGATACAGTCCTGTTCTGCTGCACATTAGAGAACAAACACTGCAGAAACTGACACCATGGAAAGAGAACATGGGAATGATTAGCTTCTCCAAGAAGCAGACACAGTTTTATCTGGATATTCAGAATATTGACTATCCTGAAAATACCTGTGTCTTGGAAAGAGGGGGGGGGGGGGTTTCAGAAACACACTTCACACGTTTTGGAGATGTTCAACTTAAATAAATAATGACGTCCTGATTAGTGGCTGTGTGTCTGAGTGAATAATTATAATAAGAGTTAATATACAGGAGTCGTACAGGTGTGCGTTTCTATGTGTGTTACTGGAAAGTGGAGTCTCAGCTTGTGTCGCTGCTCTCCGTTTTCTCTTTTTTCTCCTGAGCAAAAGGAAGAACAAAAAAAACGTTATTTATATTGCACTTTTGGAAGCAAAATGCTTTCAAAGGCAACATTAAAATGGTGAAAACGATGATAAAAACATTTGAAAACAACCTCAACATTAAGCAAAAGTAGGTACATATGAGAAATGGAATATTTCAAACAATATAAAAGAATGTAGTAAATATATAAATAGATTTTAAGAAGGATCATCGCCATTGTAATTAAAGGCTTATGAATGATTGGTCACTGAGACCCACCTTCTTTTTTCCAAACGGAGGATACTTCCAGAGACTCTCCAGGTTGCCGCGGCCACGCTGAGCCAAGCTGTACGTCGAGTCACGACCCCCCTGGTGAACACACAGGAAGAAACATGACACACACATCCATCATCTCTCAGCCAATCAGAAACCGTCAGAGAACATCCAGCTAGCTTTCTTAAGGAAATAGAAAAGAGGTTAAGAGTTCAAGCTACTTTTTCTGATGCCGTAGAACTGTGTCATATATTTGTTTTAACAACACCAATAACATCAACAGATTTGCCATTATTACTGTAAATAAAAACACTGCATTGGGTTTATAAGTTTGCAGCTTTTCTCGTTTTTTTGCCAAACAGAAGCTAAACGTCTGTTTTTATCTCGCCCGCTCATATGTTTTCATATCTGGACCCTGCCCTGCTAGTCTGAGCGTTTCAGCTGTGAATGTGAGCAGAAGTGTGATCAGGGCGTGTCGATTCTCTTTTTTTTGTGTCGGCTCTCTGGGTGGAAATACAGAAAATAAAATGAGCCAGACATCAGTGGAAATAGAAACACAAGTCACAGCCAGGACTTCCTGCAGGGAAGCACAGCCCTTTCCTCACAGGAAGTACAGTCACAGATCAAACACTACCTAACGCATATTCTGATGAGACACCGTTTATAGGATGAGGGGGGGATTTTCCTAAATAACTCCCTTAGGATGAACTTTCTGTCTCAAAAACGTACTAACCAGGAATAATGTGGACGTGAAAAGATATTCCTGCTTTCACAGCTGTTTCCTGAGTTTATTTCAGTTCCAGGAAGGAAGATTAAATAAAGACCTGAAAACAGATGAAAATGTTTTTGCTGACTTTGTTAACTATCCAGTGTCCCGTGGTGTACAAAATGTTGTAAATGTTGGAACTGCAATCAATATTTCCGCAAAATCACCTTTAGTCAGATATCAGATTTAGGAAACAACTCGGGATATATTAGGTTGTCAAGATGTTTCATGAGGCAGTGTGATGTTTTATACAGATATGACCCTGATGTACAGTTGAGGCCTACATTATTAGCCCCCCAGGAGTTATGGAACATTCTCCTAAAATTCTTCCCAATGTTTCCAGCATTGATAAAACTTGATATAATCAAACATTCACCAGTGCTATTTAGTAGCTTTTGGTACATTTTGGAACATAAAATAAGTTTTTAGGCTTGCTTTATATCAAATATAGTGAAAAATGGGTTGGTCAAAAAATATTAGCCCCCAGGCCATTAATAGTCAATAGTGTACCCTTTCTGAGCCACAACTGACAACAACCTCTTAGAGTACTTCTTTACTAGGTTGGCACATGTCTCTTGAGGGATTTTGGCCCATTCTTCCATTGCAAATTGTTTCAGCTGGTCCAAATTGTGTGGTTTCCGAGCATGGACATTCACTTTGAGCACCCGCCAGATAGGATTAAGATCTGGGCTATGTGCGGGCCACTCCAGCACCTTGGTTTTGGTGTCCTCACAACTGTGTTCCTTGAAACATCAACTCCAGAAGAGGCCAGGTCAGCAACAATCATCTTGACAGATGTCCGGGGATTCTTGCTGACATCTCTGACTATTTTCCCCTCCAGAGTTCTTGAAATCTCGCGCTTTCGACCACGCCCAGGTGTTTCTTACAGAATTTGTCTCCTTGTACTTCGCAATGATGCAACGTACAGCAGTTCTAGACACCGTGAAGCGATTGGCAATAGCAATATAGCCTTCCCCCTTATCATGAGCCTCCATTGTCTTCTTTCTGAGCTCAAGACTGATTTCCTTTGTCTTTGGCATGGTGAGTAGGAGTAGTAGTATAGTCCCTCTCAATAAGGTATTCAAGTGCCTGTTTCTTGGAGTCGTTTTATGCTGATTGAATGCTCAGGTGTGGCTTGAAAGCTGATTGGTTGATTAGGTGTGGTTTGAAAGCTGATTGATTAGGTGTGTTTTGAAAGCAAAGATTCACATGGGGGCTAATATTTTTGACCAACCCATTTTTCACTATATTTGATATAAAGCAAGCCTAAAAACTTATTTTATGTTCCAAAATGTACCAAAAGCTACTAAATAGCACTGGTGAATGTTTGATTATATCAAGTTTTATCAATGCTGGAAACATTGGGAAGAATTTTAGGAAAATGTTCCATAACTCCTGGGGGGGCAAATAATTTAGGCCTCAACTGTATATTTCCAAAACAACACAAACCTTCAGTGCGGACGCAGCCTGCTGAGGGTAGAACATGGAGGCGCAGAGAGCCATGAGTCCAACAGGAAACACCACCTGCTTCACCCTGGAGCCTGAGAGGAGAGAGCAGGAGTCAGAGAGCTGCTGCAGAGAAATTACTGTTTCCAATACTTATCTCAAAGACAGACGGACAGCCCCTTGTTTGTGTGATGTCCCCTGCTACTGGGTCTTATAGTTGTTGTTTATTAGTCAGTCCTGTATAGGCAAAGCTCATTATTTTAAACAAAATCATGATGATTCAATTATCTCACATTTTTTAGAGAAACTTGTCACTTAAATCTAGATAACAGCGTGTTTTGTATTTTATTTGAGCATGCGTCTTCATTTACTGCCAGAAGCTGTAATAAAAAGACATTGTATCTAGTTTCAAGCCACATTGTTACCTTAAAGATTTCTTTGATCTTGAGTTATCAGAAAAAGAAGTGCAGGGAGAAACTTTGATTTTTAACATCAAACGGCTTCATTCACTGTTTTCGCCGGTTTTAATCAGAGGAGAGGAGGAGACGCTCAAAACCTCCTGAACCATAAACACTAAAGTAATCCATACCGAGAAAAGCTGACTGAATCGATGGAAATTAACGCCACCAAACAAATTGTGCCGTTAAAAGAGCAAGCCTAAAGTCATATCAACATTTCCAATTCTCTTGAGGTGGATGGGGAGCGGTGGGAATTTATATTTGTAGTAGAACACAGACTGACGTTTTCACTGAAATGCCAATTAGTGAGTTTGCAGGTCAGCGAGTGTTTTTGTGTGAGTGCAAATGTTAACCTTTGGCCAAGAAAAGTCCAAGGATGCCAGAGAAGCCCACGGCCGCCACACTGTCGTAGAGGTCAGCAGGGGGGTTACTGAGGAACTGGTACACATCTGAAAAATAAAGGGGAGAAGAAAATATAAATATATCTGAAAACGTGAAGACACCTGAGGTCTTTAAAAGGAAATTCAACAGATTTAATAAGTGGAGCATATTGTTAATTGTTCTTAAGCGAAGATATGTTGACATTGTTTTCTAAACGAACAAGTCAAACGACATTTCTTGGAGTCTACGGAGACTTCACATGTTTACACTCACAGCACATAATGCTCTGCCCTCTCTGACTGGGAACAAAAACAATGTGATTTCTGACCTGTGACAGTTTTTATGGAGGAGCTGATTGTTGGCTCCACAGTCTTGTAAACTTGCTGAGGTCCAAAGATCAGCAGGAGACAAAGAAAGAGAGAGGAGCGGGAGTTACTTTCATCTGATAACAGCCTTATCAGCTTGTTCAACATGCACAACGGAAACAACGGTGGTACATTTGGTCTGGCGCTTTCAACTTTATATAGCTCTTTTGTATCAGAATTGTTTTTAACACCTCAACAGAAACAACAGTTTAAGAAATGTTCACGTTACTGACCTCCACTTTTTCAAATGCAACGTGGCCCGTTTGCTGCAAAAAAAGAAAGTTAGTTTATTAATGCACACTTTTACAGCATATTATTTTCCCTTTAAAACATAATTCATTCATGTATTTTCCTTCTATCAAGGTTCAAACGCTCGATTTAGTATTTCCACATTGTCCTTTTTTAATGTTTCCTCAGATAGAGTTCATTATTAAAAATAGCCCATGTTTTCCTGTACGCAGGAACATGTGATAAAACCCAGAAGCGTGCAGGATCATAGAAGCAGATAAATATGTCTTTGTACGAGAAAGGCTATCACGCCTCACTGCAAGCTGACAACACATTCCTCAAACACTGTCTGTGCCAAAATGTCTTTCATCCAACACCAATAAACTGATGGGCATATCCACGTATTGCTCGTGTGACGTATTCTGGTTTGAAAAGTGATAAACATGCATCAGCTGCTTTGGGTTTCACCTATGTGATTGTATTTTCTGCATTATTGGCACATAGGAGTCACACAGCTGACCTCAAAACTGTTGTTTAACTGAGGAAGACCCAAGAGGGATGTGAGAAGGACAGTTTGGGCTTTAGATTCTTTAACATTTTCACAAAATCTATGAAAACATGAGTCTAGATTAGGTTTGAAAACAAGGTTTAAACTCAGCAGGACTGTTTCAGATTCAGAAAGATGATAAAACTCGTGTTTTTCTTATAGATCTCACAGCTCTTCATTTGTTATAGCAGCTCACAACTTAAGCTGGTATTATTTATGTTTATTCTTTCTTGGTAAATATAGCATGCATTGAGAAATGCAAAGTAGAAATTCTGAAATATATACTCTGGCACAGCACATACCCCATTGTTATGCTATTATTAAACTTATTTGAAACCGAGTGGTTAGCGTGCGCACCACATGCATTATTTTATTAAATGTTTCCCTCAACTATCAAATAAAGGAATTAAACGATCAAACATGTGTCTTTAGTGTCGGATATGAACACACCTGGCACTGGTTGGTGTATGGTTCTGCCAGCTTCCTCAGCGAGGCGACGCTCTCCTCCAGGGGCCCGGCCACTGGCTCCACATGAGGCTCTGCTTCAGGGATGTTGTATAATGACGGCAGCTGAAACAAACAACAACAATAAGGTGTTAAAGTATTATCCAAACTGCCTTTAATCCACTCAAACTGCCCCACAGGCCAGGCTAAATAAGGGTGTTTTGTTAGTTTTGACTTGGATATTAGTTAAACAAATACATAGAAGTTATTGATGATTGATCATAGACTAAACAGTTTGGAGTCTGGTATTTGATTTTACATCAAACCAACCCAGGTGATGACACACTGCTGTATAATGGCTTACTCCTTTGAACACAAGATGCATAAACAACACTGTCCCTATTGATGGCGTAAAAGGTCAGATTTGAGCAAAGATCAATTAGTGCACCTAGTTTTCCTCCTGGGGGAAATACATAGCAGTCTGATACAATCAGAGAAACCAACACAGATCATCTGGAGTGGATCAATAACATTGTTTTCCAACAATAATACAAACACTTAGGAGACTTTTCAAGGATTGCAATATTGTCACCAGAATATCCAGAACGGCATTTACATACACTTACTTCTGAACTTCCTCTTTAATTTATATCTGCTAGTTGATAATACTTCAACTTATTAATAAAATACTGTGTACTACATGCATAATTAATGATTATGCAAAAATACCAATGTCAACAATGATGAACACTAATATTACAAACAATACAAATGTATTATTGGTCTTAGTATTGCAAATAGCTTTTACAAACCTATTGTAATCAATGGATACCACAATTTTGGACAATTTGGGTTAGGGTAATATGCTATTCTGTGTTCATCTAGGGGGAATAAACAATATGTGCACAGGTGAAAGACTTTAAAACTTATAAAAGCAGGGATTTCTCATTGCCAGGAAAAAGGGTAATTGTATTCAGATAGTACAACAGAAACAGAGAAAGGACTTGGTCAGCATGCAAATACCAGGTCTTAATTATCCTCAGGATAGAAAATCTGCACTGCCGGAGATGGAAAACCTTCTCAGATAAGATGGAAACAACCAACAATGGTGGGATTTTGGTGACAGTGTGACTATCTTGGACAAAGCTATAGTCGGGGTTCCAAATCCGGCAGCACCAACACCTGGTCTGCCACATGTGGAAGCCCCCCTTTAGTTTCTCACCTGCTGAGACCTGAGTAAAATGCTTTTGTGTGCACAAACTACAGGTGAACAGCAAACAAGTTTGATTTTGGTGGGAGTACGACCACCCTGGACAAAGTTATAATGGGGGTGCCAAATCCAGCAGCACCAACACTTGGTCTGCCACATGTGGAAGCCCCTCTTTAGTTTTTCACCTGCTGAGCCGAGTAAAATGCTTTTGTGTAGGACCTCGGTATTTACGAAATCCTGGGTACGGGCCTGGCTGTAAGTGATATAATGGTTTAAGTACAATTCAGTATACATAATGTATACATTTTATGTATAAGAGTGATTGTGGTATTATTTTTCTTTTGTTATTTATTAGTCCTGTACCTAGAGCAATTCCCACTACAGCAACACTACAAACATATGATCAAGATTCAATGGTTTGGATTTACAGTATATTGGCATAACCTTAAACATCCAAAGCACTAAAATGCAACATACACATTGATGGTGCTTAAATATAAATCCATCAAATTCATTTATAATAGGAAAACACATACAGGGAACATGTACTGCACAAACAATACTTTTACATTAAGTTAGGTGTTTAACCTGTTAAGCCCGAAGGTCCCCGCCGGCGGGGACCCTGTTTTTTTTTTCACGACACTGTGTCTCAGGGCATCTTAATATTTAAAAACCTATTAATGTGTTATACCAGATTAACGAGAAGAATCTCAGCTAACTGACGATACGAACCATTTTTACCGAAACAACACACAAGTCTCACAAGAAGCGTTAGCATTAGCCCTTAGCTAAAACGGGCAGATGCAACATCCGGTGCTAACTAGCAAAAAACGATCTTTAAAACTTAGAATTACACAAACTACATATCATCTGAAAGCTGATACTCCACATATTATTTTGTTATAAGTATCATCACTGTAGGACACAAACTCACTGAGCTAGCAGCCAGAACAGAGAAGAAAAAAAACAACAGTTTTCAAAACCATAACAATAATTACGTTTTACCGTTGCTGTTTTGTGATCAAAGCTCGTGTTAAAGGGTATACAAACGCTGCTTAAGGTTAATCCAATGTCTCTTAGTCACTTTAGAATTGTTCCTGATAATCTATCATTACATTCATGGCAGCAGAGTAGGTATAAAGTTTCGCAGTCCCGAGCTAATGCTGTCTCACGTGCTGTTTACGCAAACCTCTCTCTACTTGACGTAAGTGTTTAGCGGGACTTACTAACTGTCACTCGATTCTATTGGCTCTAACGGTTCAGAAAAGTTGTCAATCACCCACATCGACCAATGGGTTCCAAATATATGATCCTGCGTAGTATAAACTACGCCCGCTCCATTACGCATTACGCAGCAGGACAGCACCACAGCACGCAGCGACGATAGCAGGTAACAGGTAACAGAGCACATTTCAAGGACGTTGATTTCTTTGCTTTTAGATCTTTTTCTTGTGTATCCTCTTTCCATTTTAGCAAATAATGGCAGCCAGAAGGGAGAGCTTCACCACCGAGCAGGTGCTAGAGATGCTAGCTGACGATAGCGGGGCTATGATCATACCAGATGACTCTTCGTCGGATGATGAAGATCTCCTCCAGCCAGACCTCAGACCTGGATCCGGACAGTAGTGACTCGGATGTTGAATTTCCACCACGGGAAAGGCATGTAATCTCTCTGTTTTTATATATTACTTATGTGTTTTGTGGAACTGCGTCACAGTGCTAGCTTAGCCAAGAAGCTACAGGAATGATTAGGCAAAATGCTAAATAGTGTTACTTGTCTTTTTGGAGTTACATTTTCTAAATTAATGGCCAGTGAATGAATATATATATATATATATATATATGTGTTTACTTATTTATTTGGTGTAATATTATTCATTTATCGTCCAATATTATCCTTTTTAGATATTACTTTTGTGTTTGGTGGAACTGCATCACAGTGTTAGCTTAGCCAAGAAGCTACAGGAATGATTAGGCAAAATGCTAAATAGTGTTATTTGGCTCCATAGGAACACTTTGATGCACATTCAGTACCAGTGTGTGAGGTTGTGGTTGCGATGCAGATATCCGGACGCGTACAGCGAGGACTACAACATGACAATGAGGTGACTGGGGATGTCTGTTCAAAACATTGCAAACAAATCATTTCAAATATGTATTTGTCTCCGACTTTCATTTGTACATCGTTGTTAATATGATGTTTAGTAGCTTTGATAATGGAAGATAGTTTGTTTGTTTCATTCTAAGCTATCCAGCAAGGTTATTTTCATTTATGTTGTTTTTTTCTGTACAGTGTAGAGTCTTGTTGTGATGAGAGGGATGGAGGTATTTAATAAAAACCTTGCTCGCTGGAGAATAGCTACAGAAGTCCTGTCACAAGTTAATCAGAGAGGATCACAGCTGGCCACGGATCTCGATGCTGCATTCGGGCTGTGAGTAAACAACTTGTGTCTCTGTCTGGAGGTATGGACAGCTATCAAAGCTACTAAACATCACATTAACAACGATGTACAAATGAAAGTCGGAGACAAATACATATTTGAAATGATTTATTCACGTTTACAATGTTTTGAACAGACATCCCCAGTCACCTCATTGTCATGTTGTAGTCCTCGTTGTACGCGTCCGGGTATCGGCATCGCAACCACAACCTCACAGACTGGTACTGAATGTGCATCAAAGTGTTCCTATGGAGCCAAATATACCCAAATATCAATGTAAACAACAAAAGAAGCGATCGAAATGTGTATTTCCTGGTTATTCGACAATGGCCCCTCAAAGTACACGCCCCATTCCTACCGTAACGTAACGTCACGAGTTCCCCGGTGTAACCAGTTAAACGGCAACACCGGCGCCCTAACCACACCCCGCTGCCACAATAGTCATTTGTTTTGGGCATAGCATTTTCGAGCCTGAAATCTGAAAAACAGACTCAGGGCGTAAGAGGTTGGTTACTATATAGTTTGCTCAACAAATGCCTAACCCCCAAAACACACCAGGAGCGTCTGCGCCGCGTTACGTTGCGGCTGCGCCACGCTGCGACCTCCTCCTGCGTCAACACACACCAGACGCGTTTCAAAACGTTGCGGAAGCGGAGCGTCGAGTGTGCAGCCTCGCAGTTGTTGTTGATTTTGGAATATTTCCTGGACATTTGTACTTCTACAAGTAAGTAGGCTATACGTAGTTAAATGGTTTATGTTTGTGTCTGTTTAAATCGTGTTTATTGTTGTTATTTCCTATTTTGTTGTGTTGTAGACTACAGACACAGTTAATAATAATTGTAATATTCCAGTTATAAACGACATGAATCAAAGATGTGTTGCTGTATTTTAGTGGTAAAAAAATATGCATTTGTGATGCCCCTGTGGGTGCATCAGTAGATAGGGTGTGGCTGTTCTGTCTGTGCTGCATTGGCTCCAGTGATTGCACCGATTGCAGTAACTCAGGGCACCTGGGTCTGGTGCTCTGCAGCTATTTTAAAGCCTCTCTGCTCCTGTCTGCTCTCTCGCTCTGTTTTCCTGCAGGCACCCGGCTCTGATGAGTATAACCAATGTGTTGAATTGACCAGTGTTGTGCAAATAAACACCTTTACCTACCCGTTGACATGTTGTGTCTCCTTTTTGTTGTGGCCTTTTGAGCCAGGTCGCAACAAATGGGGGCTCGTCCAACGGGTTATTTATTTAAAAAGTTTGTGTAGTGCTCATTGAGCAGCTGATTCATTGTTGTGGTCCAGCTGTGTGCTGGCTCTGCGCTGCTATTTGGGGGACACATCATGTCTTTTGGGTTTCAGGATGCTTTAGTGTTTGACATGGCATCAGGTTTTGTGTGCCAATCAGAAGGTAAGATATTGCTGTTTGTTACGCTTTTGTAAAAGAGATTTTCCCCGCTAGGCTTAAGTGGCGTTTCCCCTTGGGTTCCGTCTGTTTGTTTTTTTCATAGTGTTGTGGCGACGTGGTTGGTGTCAGCTGTTTTCGGACAGCTGTCTCGGGGGCACATCCGCGTGATTTCTTGGTGTTACCTGCGTGCAGGTCGCTCCATAAATCCGCCGGGTTCCAGTGCGTAATTACCCGCCGCAAGCCACATGAAGACTAGGTGAGATTAGGAAGATTTTGGTAAGGCAGTTAGGGGGGAATTCTCTGTTGGGTTTTGTCTTTTCGCCCAGGCGTGTTGACAGTTGAGTACTTTGCTTTCTGATTGGGTATAGGCAATATATTATGGCTTCTTTGTCAGCGTTTGTGGATGCGCCCTCAGTATCTTTCTTGGATGGTTGCCAGAAGGCGCAGTTGATCGAAATAGCAGAGCATTATGAAATTGCTGTTGTAGGGAGCAAGCGGAAACATGACATTAAAGCTGTCATCGTGTCATCTTTGTTTGAGCGGGGAGTGTTACAGAAGAGTGAGTCTGGTGTGGCAGGGGTCGGGCCAGTAGTGGTTCAGACAGCTGGTTTGACATTCGAACAGCAAAAGGAGCTTTTGGCCATGCAGTTTAATCAGGAGAGATTGCAGTTGGAGATGAGGGGTCAGCAGCAGGAGGTAGAGAAGCGTTTAGAGGTGGAGAAGGTGCTGGAGGTGGAAAAGATGAAATGTGAGGTGGAACATGCTAGATTACGGCTGATGGGAGAGGGCAAGTTTTCTCCAGGGGAGGATGGTGGTGCTAGGTTAGCATCAGGCAGTGGCGATATCATTTCTTACTTGCGATTAGTGCCAAAGTTCAATGAGCGTGACCCGGACATTTTTTTCACTCTATTTGAACACATAGCAGAGGCAAGAAACTGGTCAGATTCGGACAGAGTGTTGTTACTTCAGTGTGTACTCACTGGGCGAGCACAGGAAGCCTATTCAGCTATTTGTGGCGAAAATATTTTGGACTATGATAGAGTAAAATCAGCGGTGTTGAAATCTTACGAACTGGTTCCTGAAGCGTATCGTCAAAGGTTCAGAAGTGGGGTCAAGGGAGATAAGCAGACACATGTGGAGTTTATCCGTGATTTAACTTCTCATTTTCAGCGGTGGTGCGCGGCAGCAAAGGTTGCAAGTTTTGACGGTCTTTGTGAGCTCATTGTCTTGGAACAATTTAAAAACATTCTCCCTCAGCGTGTGGCCACATATGTGAATGAACAGAAACCTCCCACCGCGTTTAGAGCTGCTGAATTAGCGGACGATTTTGTGTTGACACATAAGGGCAGTTTTGCGGAGAAATATTCTAGGGGTGATTGGAAACGTGGAGAAGACAATGGAGATGCCCGTGCAAAGTTTTCACCAGGCTCCTCCCGTAGATTTGCAGGAACAGGGCGACCCGAGGGGGCCAAAGTGGACCAATGTCACTATTGCAAAGGTGGGGGTCATTGGAAGGAGCAGTGTCCATTGCTGGAAACGAAGGGGAAGCCTCGTTTGTCACCACATGCTCCAGCCATGTGTTGTTCTGCCGTGTTGGTTAAAAAGCCACAGGGTGTAGGATCGGGCATGGTGCCTGATAAGAAGCTGGTTTGTGCCGACTTGGATGTGGGTTCTGTTTTTGGGCCGTTCATAACGGAAGCCGTTGTGTCAATAGTTGGTAGTGACAAGTATGTTCCGATTAAGGTGTTGCGTGACACAGCAGCTAGATACTCATTTATTGTTGAGTCAGTGTTGCCTTTTTCGTCAGAGACAGAGACGGGGGATTTTGTGCTGATGAGGGGAATGGAGATGGGCTTGATTCCTGTGCGACGTCATACAGTAGTGCTGGATTGTGAGCTGGTACGGGGAGTTGTGTCTATCGGCGTGCGTCCCGCATTGCCACTTGATGGGGTACAGATGATTTTGGGCAACGATCTTGCTGGTTGTGTGGTGTGGGCAGGTGTGCCACCGCCTGTGGTGGTTTCCAGACCGTTGGCATCTGTAGAGCCAGATAAGAGTGGTTTGCAATTTCCAAGTGTGTCTCCTTTTTATACTATTACGCGTGTGCAGAGCCGTAGGATGTCTACTGACCTACCTGTTTCGGAGTCTGGAAAAAGTGGCCCAACACGGTCCTTTGACTTTCAGATCGAGACAAAGGTGAAGGAGAAGAAAGAGAGGAAACGCCGCAAAGCGAAGAAGAGGAGGCCGAAGGAGGTCAGCGCGCCCAAGAGGCCGATGAGCGCCTACATGCTGTGGCTCAACGCCAGCCAACCCAAGGAGGGAGTGGGACATAAAGGCAGTGGAATCGAAGAAGCAGTACGAAATCGCAAGGCAAGAGCTCGAAGACAGAGGCGGAGGAGGAGCGTCCTCCAGTCCTAAGATGGAAAGTAAAAAGCTGGAGTTAAGAAGAAGGATGTTGGGTTGTCGTGGACCCCTTTGGGGCCCCGTCTTAAGGGGGGGGGCTGTGATGCCCCTGTGGGTGCATCAGTAGATAGGGTGTGGCTGTTCTGTCTGTGCTGCATTGGCTCCAGTGATTGCACCGATTGCAGTAACTCAGGGCACCTGGGTCTGGTGCTCTGCAGCTATTTTAAAGCCTCTCTGCTCCTGTCTGCTCTCTCGCTCTGTTTTCCTGCAGGCACCCGGCTCTGATGAGTATAACCAATGTGTTGAATTGACCAGTGTTGTGCAAATAAACACCTTTACCTACCCGTTGACATGTTGTGTCTCCTTTTTGTTGTGGCCTTTTGAGCCAGGTCGCAACAGCATTCATCATCATAATTATTCTATATATATATCATTTACAGTGCCTGTAAACCGGAGGAGAACGCTGGCATGTATTCTCTTACTTGAAAGACTACGGGGGGATGGGGGGGGAGGAGTTTACCTTACGGCTGCGCCCCGGCAAAAATAGGATTCATCCTAATTTTAGAGAAGCGCTGCGCCGAGCCGCTTCTGGGACGCGTCTGAGCCGTAACGCGGCGCGTGTGGTGTAATAGCACCCATTGACTAGAGTGGCCGCGATCCTTACGACCGCCGCGGCGCGGCCGTAACACGACGCAGACGCTCCTGGTGTGTTTTGGGGGTAACACACCTTAGTTTGACCACCTATCTGTCTGTGTGGTGGGGATGTCATGGTCAGAGTTGACAAACTTGCGACGTGCAGCCCTATGCACATAGCGGGGATGGCGAAGGAGTCCAAGTCATTGTATTGTAGTGAGGCAGTTAGGAGTGTTGTGGCAGACAAGATTCCACATTTGCCGAGCGGAGTATTTCCAGAGAGCCATGTCAGCAGCACAGAGGAGCAGCGGCTAGCTACGAGCTGCTAAGCAGGGGCTAGGCGGCAGCTACATTGAGAAGCCAGCAGTGGCTAGCAATGAAATGCTAACAAGAAACTGGGTAGCAGCTGAGTTGAGGGGACAGACGGGATGTGGAGAAGGAAATGGAGCTCCAGAGATCCCAGGTTGAAGAGGATGGCTGGTAGCTACGCAGGAGCTAGCGGCTGAACGGCGGCTAGCAGTGACAGCCGATCGTCAGCTAGCAGTGACAGCTGATCGTCGGAGAATGTGTAAGTGTAATAGGTACACAGTCGATAGATCCAGACAGTTATGGTAGCTTTAGCAGACTATTTGCAGTGGATTTGTGGTTGTGAGAACACAAAAACACGGGAAAAAAACAGCACAGAAAACACGATTTTTTTTTGGCTACGAAGTGAAGCGGCGACAAACACGCCAGCGTCCTCACTCATGCAACTCCAAGTTTTTTATCTAAAAAAAGAATAAACAGTGAGGGGTATGAATACACTAGATATCAGCCTGTGATTAGTATGAACAGTGTGTATGAATATGCAGGAACCGCTGTGTGTAGGAGAAGGGCCGGGCAGCGTCCTCGAAGGGGAGGGCCCGGAAACCGGCGGCGATGTCCCTCTGGCGTGCTGCCAAGCCGGTCCAGTATGGCCTTCCTAGGATGCCGGTACACATGCCGAGAGGCTGCTGGCAGGCTGTGGGCGGCTAGCTAAGCACCCCCAGATAGCAGAGGCAATAGCCGCGCTGCCCACTCCTCCTCCGGCCACCCGCACGCCGCCGCTGTGCCCTCAAAGATGTTCAGGTATGCCTCCGGATCATCCTCTGCCGTCAATTTCTGGAGGGCAATTGAAGGCGGTCTGGCCGGGTTGGTAGCGGGATCGGCCTCCCGAGCGGCCGGACGCTGCAGCAGCTCCCGTAGGAGAGCCCGGTCCTCGCGCTGGCTCGAGGCGATCCCGAGCAGAGCCTTGCTCTGCTGTCGCTGTAATGCTGTGGTGGTCTCCTGCATGTGAGCGAGACGTTGGAGGGCCTAACCCAGCGGGGTTTCTCCTTCCGCCATCAGGTCCCTGTTCAGGCGCCACTCTGAGCCTCTCCGCTCACAGTGTTCAAATAGGGACGGAAAGAGCAGGTTGGTTTATCACAGGCGTTTATTAGCTCCAAACAAAGTATACACGGGTCTCCAACGTTGCCCGTGTGGGAACCTTCACAGGTCCTTTGGCGACCTTCCAGGATCCCGCCTACTGCAAAACCGCCCAGAACCAGGTTACGACATGCTTTTATTCCGGCACTGATTACCTGATTCCGATCAACTGTCTGGCCTCCGGCCGAGCCACTCCCTTCACTCCAGCAGCCGGTGTTGCCGTTTAACTGGTTACTCCGGGGAACTTGTGACATTCTAACGGTAGGAATGGGGCGTGTACTTTGAGGAGCCATTGTCGAATAACCAGGAAATACACGTTTCGATCGCTTCTTTTGTTGTTTACATTTATCTTTTGGTAGGGTTGCCATCTCTCACGCATCTGGCGTGTGACACACGCTTTCACTCTCAATCTCACGCTGCCCCAAACTATTCTCACGCCCAAAACAAGATGAACCGGCGATCGTTTTTGGTTGGTTATTTACAATGTTGAGTTGACAGCTGCTCAAGCTGTCGATCTGCTCCCTCCCCGCCCCCACCACTCTTAACAACGTTAACAGACAGCAGAGCAGTGGGAGCCGGTTGGTCAATCCCCGACCCGTATTGCACATGCGCAGATCTAAGATCCAGTAGAAATTATAAAAAAGTAAAAGTCTGCTACTTATTGTTCTACTAGGCCAAAATAGAGTCAAAGGGTATATGAGAGTGAGTGTGTGTTAATATATTTGGCAGTTTGGAGTAAGTCTGTAGATTTGTTTGTGTGTGTGTTTCATGTAGGCCTCTCACGATAATTAATTTTGTTGGATACATTTTCCCGGAAATTGTTGCGATAAACGATAATATTGTCGGCACCGTTGTATGACCATTTTAGACCACTGACATAATGATAATATATAATAATAATTCAAGTACATCCTTTCAAACTGCATGTAAATGGCAATTTATCGAGTTCATTTTTATTTATCGTACGATAAGTCAATTAATTGCTTATCGCGACAGGCACACAATAAAACAGTGGAAACAAACATGTGTTTGACTTTCATTAGTGAATGAAACTTTGTGCCCTTTATAGTCTGTGTCCAATATTGTGTATTTGTATATATTGTATATATATCCTATATGCTAAGGTCCCGCTGCTGACACAATAGCAGTCATTTAGTGCGCATAGGATATTTAACTGAAAATACTAGGGAAATGTTTACTCAGAATTTTTCTTCCACACTTGCCCCTGCTAACATCTCAGTAAATGAGCTAGTAGATCATTTTAATTCAAAAATTAAAAATGTTATAGATGCCATTGCTCCAACTAAGGTAAAGGAAGTGACTGGGAAGAAAAGATCTCCATGGAGAAAGGCCATGAGCGTGAAAACAGAAAAAAGAGAGTGTCGAAAAGCTGAACGTAGGTGGCGAAAGACAAATCTCCAGGTTCACTTTGAAATCTATAAAGAGAGACTTGGCCTTTATAATTTGGAATTGAAAAACGCACGACAGTCTTTCTTCTCTGACATCATTACCAAAAACAATGCACGTGCCTTGTTTGCTACCATCGACAGACTAACTAACCCCCCAGTGTCAGTAGCCTCTGAATTTCTATCCACCAGGGCGTGCAATGATTTTGCCTCCTTTTTCACTGACAAAATTCAGAAAATCAGACAAGCAGTCAGTGCCTCTGCATCAGGTACAGCAAATGTGTTGTCCCTGTGTCCACTTAACATCAATTCAAACACCATGACACAATTCCATCAGATTAATGATAAAAACCTAGAGGACATTATTCAACTTCTGAAATCCTCCTCCTGCTGCCTTGATATTATTCCAACAGGATTTTTCAAAGATGTTTTTCGTTGCATGGCCTCAGATCTACTTCATATAGTAAACAAATCTCTTCACTTAGGTATTTTTCCACAGGCCCTGAAAACTGCAGTCATTAAACCGCTCTTAAAAAAAGAATAATCTAGATGCTTCAGTAATGAACAATTACAGGCCCATATCAAACCTCCCATTTCTAGGTAAAATCATTGAAAAGTTGTTTTTCAACAGTTGAGTAATTTCTTGCATTTAAATAACTGTTTCGATGTGTTCCAGTCAGGCTTTCGTCCAAACCACAGCACTGAGACTGCTCTTGTAAAGGTCTTCAATGACATCCACTTAAACACAGATAGTGGCAGAACTTCAGTGTTAGTATTATTAGATCTCAGTGCTGCGTTTGACACTGTTGACCACAACATATAGACCGACTGGAAAACTGGGTGGGACTTTCGGAAACAGTTCTAAATTGGTTTGAATCCTACTTAAAAGGGGACCTATCATGCAAAATGCACCTTTGGACGTCTTTTATACATGAATATGTGTCCCCGGTGTTCCAGGGAACTCACCAAGTGTCAGAAAACACAACCCTCTCTATTTTCCTCCTTCGCCAAATCTCTAAAAAAGTGGCTGAAACGGATCTGAAAAAAACGGATCCAGATTTCAACACTTTCCTACGTCACAAAGAGACGTGCTCCGCTTATTGGTCAACTCTCCACCTATCAGGGGAATGAGCCACGGCCACGTGCATTGCCAAACCTCTCATTCGCATATAGGCTATCGGCAGGCTAAATCAACTCCAGTCACATCTGTGTTTTTGTCTGCTCTTGCCAGGATGTCTAAGCGAGTTAAACTTTGTGCTGTTGTTGGCTGCAAGACTCGGGACAGGGGACTGCATGCAATGCCATCAGTGGAAAAATAAAATAATCTGTGGCTAGACTTCATTTTCAAGGGACATGTGCCAGAAGACCACGGCAGATTTCTGTTTGTGTGTTCCAAACATTTTACCACGGACATGTTTATGAACTTCTCTCAAGTCCAACACGGATATGCCTCCAAGGTAATGCTAAACCCGGGATCAATACCAACCATCCGGGAGCAGGCCAGTGAGGACACATCCAATTTTGAAGCTGTAAGTTTTTATTTAGCGGTGTTTTTCCTGATAAAGCTATCTCTAGCTTGTAGTATGTAGCATGTAGCATGTAGCATGTAGCTTCGCCGTATCAATGTCGCCTCAAACCCAAATAGTAATCGGTTAGGTGTTTATATATTTTTATAACATTTTATATTGTACGCTCCGCAGTCTTTGCTTTGTCTTTTGTTTTAATTATCAGGCATTTGCTAACATGTTCAGACATACTGCCGTAATGGCGATCTGTGTGAAGGCTGTAAAGCCACGCCCTAGCCGATAACACAAGTATTTATTCTCCTATTTATTAGTATTTTGTATCCTCTAAAATCATATTGAGTAAGTTATAATAACAAACGTAATCTTCTGTAGGTAAGTGCCGTTTTTTCCAGCGTTATATGTAAAAGCTTTTGTGATTGTAGTCTGTAAGAACGATCAGATCTGTAAGCTAAGCTACGCTACGCTAATGAGACATGCCGTTTTTTCCAGCGTTATATGTAAAAGCTTTTGTATGTTTACTTGTTTACGCACATGAATATAAATGGGGATGTGTTAGGATACAACACTGTGTGTATGTATGTGAGGGGACACACACACCATGAGTAAAACAGAACTAAAGCCCTGTTGGTCTGTTGTTGTTGACGAGGCCTTACCTAGCAACAGGCTAATTAGTGGCTAGCACTCATTACAGTCAGTCTACTGGGCTCAGCCCCTCTCCAACACTTCATCTGTATTGAGTCAGAAACACAGCATGCACGTTACGGTTCAAAACTAACTCAGATTGGAAAAGGCTAAGCAAAGAGCTTTGCTAAATAGAGAGTTTTAGCCCCCATCTTTTGGGATTTCAGACGATATTTATCCAAATAGTATTTTCTCATCCTGAATACTAAATTGAGATGATTTTGTTTTCTTCTTTACAGGCCAGCACCTCACATGCTACCAGCAGATTACCTGTGATGACAGATTCTGCATGTCAGACTGACCCACCCAAGTACCGTACTGTTCGTACACAGCTATCCTCGAGGACTCTTGGTTCACATCGAAGTACAGGTTAGAAGCACGTTTTTCAAATGTTCTTTGGATACATCTTGACATTCTGATGTTGTAGCCTTTAATTTGTGTGCTTCTAATTGTTGTAAAATATTTTTGTTTTATCTTTTGTTTTGTTTTTAATGTCAAATACAATTATGTTACAGCTGTTCCAGGCTAAAATTCCCTGCAGAAGCGTTGGTGTCGAAACACTTCCGTTGGAAGTGCCAGTGCCCTTTTTAACATCCACCCCCTTAAAGAGACCACCAAAGAGGCCCCGTGTGGATCTTGAAGAGGAATACAAAGATCCATTTGAGGGAAGCTCTTCTTTGGTGATTTCCGAAGGCCAGGATGCAACTTATGATCCAGCAGAATCCATAACAAATGCTACAGAAACAACAGCCATGTCGTAAGTTACTGAAATATCACTATGTGTGAGTTTGTCTATGTATTGTATTTTTTTGCTGTATATAATTCAAACATTGATAATAGGGAAACACCAAAGATCTCTAAAAGCAACAATCTGTGTGATGGATATTAACTTCTATTTTTTTGTTTTAGTGGTCAAGAACAAAACCCCCCCCAGACGATCAACACATACATCGTGTATGAGACCTGCCTCATGGAGCTTTTTGAATCATGTCCTGTGTGCAAGCGTGTGTGTAATGTACAAACCAGAAGGATCGGTACATTCATATCAGTGTGTGCCCCCATTGTCAGTTTACAAGAAACTGGAATAGCCAGCCTGTTCTTGGGAGTACTCCAGTTGGAAACCTGCAGCTATCAGTTGCAACATATGTCAACAGAGCATCTTTCTACAAACTTTCAAAGGTAAATTAACTGCAGAAGATTGTATTGCCAATGTTTGAAAATGCAAATGTTGTTGTTGAATACGATAGGACAAGGTAACAATAACAAGAGTGAGAAAATGATGACATAAAATAATGACATGTTCAGCTCTTTCCCTGTTTAAAAAAGGGCAGCTCATTTGCACTTTCCAGGTTCTCCTCATCGACTCGTCAACAAATCTACAGGTGATCTTTGAGATTAAAATGTGTTCTTGCGGTTTTCTTCCAACCATTAAGTCTTCAAACAATGAATATGCAGCTATGCAAATACAACACCTTCCGAAGGCATGCCAGGATGTTCATTGAGCCAGCGATTGTTTCTTACTGGCAAAAATCACAGGAAGGCATGCTACAGAAGCTCCATGCAGAGGAGAAAGTGATAGTTGGTGGTGATATGAGGGCTGACTCTCCAGGTATGTATTTTTTATATAATTCACATTTTACATTTCAGAAAGGGGTTTCACTATGTGTGATTTATTCAATTAATGGTTCCTGAAAAACATATGCTAAACACTACAAGCAAAAATACAAATTCACCATCCGCAGAGAAAAGTAATTACTGTAAAACATATTTTCACAGGCCACTATGCAAAGTTCGGAAGCTACACTATGATGGACCTGAAGAACAACAAAGTCGTTGACCTCCAGTTGGTTCAGGTAAGTGGGGTGAAATGAAATATCAATGTTTTTTTCTTTAACACTGTTTGCACGTTATATTTAAAATGTGTGTATCAATGGTTATTTGTATGTGTCATAACAGAGCAATGAGGTTGGTGGAAGCTACCACATGGAGTTAGAGGGCCTGAAAAGGAGTCTGGAGTTGTTAAAGGAACGTGGTGTGACTCTGGACTGTATTGTCACGGACAGACATCTGCAAATTCAGAAATTCCTAAGGGAAAGCAGCATCACCCAATTCTTTGATGTGTGGCACATAGAAAAAGGTATTTTTATTTATGTTAATTTCTATAATAATAATATAATAATATTTTGAGTAAACTTGTATGTATATTAACTACATGTTAAATGTATTTATTAGGGATTTCTAAGCAACTGGAGAAGGCTGCAAAAAAGAAGGACTGCGAAAAACTTCGAGGGTGGGTGAAGAGTATAAGAAACCACATATACTGGACTGCAGCAACCTCCACCACCGGGCCTGAGAGAGTGGCCAAATGGTTCCCTAAGTGCCTTCATCCACTGCGCATTGCGCAATACCAATGGATGGCTGCAGGTATGTTGTTCATAAACCATATTACATTACTCCTCTATAAATATTTGTAAGGGACAACTATTGAATACAGGATGTTGTCAGACACAATCTATAAAGCATGACAATTCAAATATGACTTTGATTTTCAAATTCTTAGGAACGCCGGCCTTTCACAAGCTGGAGACAATTCTCTCAACCAAGAGGATTTTGAAAGCTGTGGCCAAACTCAGCCCACACCACCAGACTTAATCTTTGGAGTCATTCCATGTCGTCATCCTGCGCTTTGCTCCAAAGAATGTTGTGTTTCCATTTCTTGGAATGTTGTGCAGGTAAAATAAACCATAGTTACTTACTAATTAGTGACAATTTGTACATTCTTTGCTATTATTTACTTTTTTTTCTCCTCATGGCGGAAATGAAAGACTGTACCTGGCAGCCCTGCACTACAATGAAAACGCTGAGCGTGCACAAGCCACTACATCCACTGGAAACCCTCTATATAAACTGCAGTTCCCAAAGGCCAGGAAGGGAGAATGCAGAGCAAAACCAGTAAAGACTGACCCCACATTCCGTAAGTGTTTAAAATATTTATTATACAACTATTTACAAATATAAAATAAAAAAATTAGAAAGAACTTTCAGTTTTTTACATGCATATCTAAACCACATTTTTTGTTGTGCTTTTTTAAATATTGCACAGGCTACGTGGCCAACTTGATGGACCTCATATTCGACCAAGTCTTTGTGGACCCTGCACCATTCACACAGGAGCTTCTGAAGATACCCATCCCAGAGGACCTGTGTTCCCAATATGAGCGACCTGACAGGGAGGAGGTCATCTCCGGGTATGCTACACGGTTCAATTTGGCTTCCGTCTGAACCCAACATACACATTTCGTGGATCAGGAAACTCCCTGCGAATCCTGAGGACAACACAGGCCGGAATCACCACTCTGATCCTGCGTCCAAGGAAGCCCCAGCAACAGCTCACAAAGCTTCTGTAGGCTAGATACCTGTGACGCCTGCAATCATTAAAAAAATATATTGTGTCATTTATACAAAATACAAGTACATTTCGGTTTTTTGTATGGGTTCAAAGAACCGTTGATTTTGACAATAAAGTTCCGAGTTGATATCAAATGTGTCGTGATTATTCATGTTTGGATGGGTAAAGAATATTCTGATTTCAAAAGCATAAGGTTGTGTGTGGACTTTTTTTGTTGTACACATGGGTGTGTTATGCCATTGCTGTGTAATAATATATATATATATATATATATAATAGTACATGTACAATGAAAGATTGCATAAAGCCATATACACCAGTATTTATTTCCATGAACAATATTAGCATTCGTTTTACAATTTCAGTCAAAAGAAACAAACCACTCACTGCTCTATTTGCCTCAACTGTAGTCCACCATGTTCAGCTCTGTAAATATTCAATGCATTCTGCAGGGAGAACACATTCAGGCACACAGGCTCCAATCCAGGATGGTCCACCATACAGGTTACAGAGTCCTCAAGTTCCTGCATCCGTCTTGACACCTAGTGTGATAAACATATTGAATGACATGTTAAAAATGCATTCTCTAAACAGACAACTTAGTGAAGCTATCAAAAATGTTACCTGTGGTATCGCCATGCAGCACACATTCTCCGGTTCAGAAGGCATCGTGGCGCAATTTGCACATGTACACCTGTAGAAAGAAGTCAATAACTGAGCTTTTAAAAACACATGAAACTACACACACTGCTGAAAACTGAGGTGTTGTTGGAGTTATACTTTTTATCACCCTAAGTTATTGAACTTTCCAACGGTTGTTGCACGATGTTGGAAGAAAAGGGCTGTAAACTATTAATAAACGCAATGAGGCCATTGTATATATGCTGAAAATATGAATGTCTCCCTTTATAAATATATATATATATATATATCGCTGTTTTTGCGTTACAAGCTCTAAGTTATAAACTGTACACATAGCATTCTTGCTAATTAGCCAAAATATGAACGGAATAAGTAGCAATCATCGTAACAGAGTAAAATAAATAGGAACAACAGCTTGTCAACTAACCATTCAGAAACGTCCTGCTGCAACCGAGATCTTTGCACCTCCACCAAAACCTCCGCTGCTTCAGGGTCAGTCTCTGGATCAAATTGATAATACGCTTGAACACATGCATTGCTCTGAGATGACATGTTTATTCCACACTCGTAATCACAGCAAGCATGTTAACGTGACTCTCACCGGCTCATTCCCCGCTCTTCTGCAGGGGGGCGTGGTCAGCTGCTGCTCAGAATTTTCAAAGACAGGCTTGGAAAAGAGCGAAAATGAGCGAAACGAGGCATGGCTAAAAAATGATCTGTTTGGTATTTTGAAAAATAAAATGTATAAATATACCTTATATAGGTATGGTCATACACTATATCATTTAAATATAGCATGATAGGTCTCCTTTAAAGGACAGAAACAACTTTGTTTCTATAGGTAAATACACATCTGAGTTGACAAATATGACATGTGGGGTTCCTCAAGGCTCCATCTTGGGGCCTCTTCTCTTTAACATCTACATGCTACCACTGGCTCAGATAATGAAAAACAACAAAATAAGTTACCATAGCTATGTGAATGACACACACATTTACATATCAATTTCACCAGGAGACTATGCTCCAATTCAAACACTGAGTAAGTGCATTGAAAAAATCAATGACTGGATGTGTCAGAACTTTCTCCAATTAAACAAAGATAAAACTGAGGTAATGGTTTTTGGAGCCAAGGCAGAACGTATAAAAGTTAGCGCTGAGCTTCAGTGTGCAATGTTAAAAACAACAGATAAAGCCAGAAATCTAGGTGTAGTCATGGACTCTGACCTGAGTTCCAACAGTCACATTAAAACAGTTACTAAATCAGCCTACTATCACCTAAAGAATATATCTAGGATTAAAAGACTAATGTCACAGCAGGATTTGGAAAAACTTGTCCATGCTTTTATTTTCAGTAGACTCGACTACTGCAATGGTGTCTTCACAGGTCTCACTAAAAAATCTATTAGGAAGCTGCAGCTGATTCAGAACGCCGCTGCTCGAGTCCTCACTAACACTAAGAAAGTGGATCACATCACTCCTGTTCTGAAGTCTTTACACTGGCTTCCTGTGTGTCAAAGAATAGATTTCAAAATACTGCTGCTGGTTTATAAAGCACTGAATGGTTTAGGCCCAAAATACATTTCTGACCTCCTGCTAAATGATGAACCATCCAGATCTCTCAGGTCTTCAGGGACTGGTCAGCTTTCTGTCCCCAGAGTCAGAACTAAACATGGAGAAGCAGCGTTCAGTTATTATGCTCCAAATATCTGGAACAAACTCCCAGAAACCTGCAGGTCCGCTGCAACTCTGACTACTTTTAAATCCAGGCTAAAGACTTTTCTTTTTGCCGCTGCTTTTAATTGAACTATTCATATCTCAGACTGCACTGTAACTTTTATCCATGTATTTTTTCTTTTAATGTTTATTTGATTATCTTTTTTTTTTAATGACTGATTTGAAATGCCATTTTCTTAATGTCTTTCGTTTTTTGTAAAGCACTTTGAATTGCCTTGTATTGAAAGGTGCTATATAAATAAACTTGCCTTGCCTTGCATATGTGTAATTAAACCCATGATATCAAAATCTCACTCCAGCCAGGTACCCAAAGTTGGCAACCCTGGTTACTTGTCTTTTTGGAGTTACATTTTCTAAATGAATGGCCAGTGAATGAATATACATGTGTTTACTTATTTATTTGGTGTAATATTATTCATTTATAGTCCAGTATTATCCTATAAGTATAAGCCAGTGAATTAATCTAATCTCTTTGTTTTTCCACATTTGTTTTCAGTGATGCAGTTGAGTTTGAAATGGCTTCTGGACCCCCATCTGCCACTCAGCCTGTCTCAACAATGCCACGACCATCCACCCAGCCATCCACAGCCGTCTACTTCCACTCAGCCTGCCTCAACAAAGCTACGACCATCCACCCAGCCATCCCCACCCTCACATCCACAGCCGTCTACTTCCACTCAGCCTGCCTCAAGAAATCCACGACCGCAGCATGGTCTCCCCTCTCCATTTTCAGGCTTTTCTTTAGCACTGCCGTGGTTAATATAATCATTGCGAACACGAACGCCCACGCCCTGAGGAGATTACAGGCAGGAAAGAAATATCTTTGGAAAGTGCTGACTGCGAGGGATTTTTACACTTTCCTGGCCATTATCATTTTCACAGGCCTCGTCCACGTTCACCAACGATCGGACTACTGGAGGAAGAAATGGCCATACCACTTCTCATTCCCATCTGATAGGATGTCCCGGCAATGCTTTGAAGCCATCATGTGGTCTTTGCACCTGAGCATGAAGCAGTACATGAAAGACAAGCCAACAAAGTGGGAATACAAACTGTTTGTGCTGGCGGATTCCTCAACGGCATACACCTGGAATTTTTTTGTGTACACAGGGAAGAGTGAGTTCACCGAAGGCAAGGGACTCTGCTACTCCTCCGTGATGGACCTCCTGCCACTCCGTCTGCTCGGTGGGGGCTACACACTCTTTGTGGACAACTTTTACGCCAGCCCCACCCTCTTTGGGGATTTGTCCACTAAAAACATTGGCTGTTGTGGGACCATTCGGAAAAATCTAGTTGGTTTTCCACAAACTCAGTTGAACGCCCTTCCAAAGAAGGCTGAAAGGGGAGATTTGCGGTGGATAAGGAAAGGCAAACTCCTGTTTGTGAAGTGGATGGACACCCGTGAAGTGTCCATGTGTTCCACCGTGCACGAGGCCTTCAGCGGTCAGACGGTCCAGCGGAAAGTGAAACAGGCTGGCGTGTGGCAAACCAAGAACGTTCCCGTTCCTGACGCTGTGGTGGACTACAACCAAAGCATCGGCGGCGTGGATGTGTCCGACGCTTTGATCGGGTACTACAGCATTCTCCACAAAACCATGAAATGGTACAAGATTTTTTTTTTTCATTTCATGGACATTGTAGTGGTGAACAGCTTCCTTCTCCACAAGGAGCTGTTCAAGATGAGGAGTGACCCCAGCAGGACAAAGCCACACACCCAGAAGACTTTCAGGGAGCAGCTTGCTGCAGAGTTGTTGGAGTTTGCTGAAGGCCCTGCACCTCCACCACCCCCCCCTCCTCCACCACTCACATGCATGCCCGAGTATTATGGGGAAGATGCCACCAAGGTCAGGAAGAACTGCAGGAGGTGCCTAGATGCTGGACTCAAAAGGGTGAAGACACCTGTGTACTGCAGGAAGTGCCAGGTCCCTCTGTGCTTCACTGTCAAAAAGAACTGTTTCAGGGAGTGGCACAACCTAAATACTGGAACATTTAGGTAGGTATAAAGTTCAGGTAGGTATAATGTTTTGCGAGTGTTTTTTTTTTTTTTTTTTAAATACTGTTTTTACATACCTAGTGTGATTTTATTGTATAGTGTGTTGGTAAAATATTTGTTGTTTTTACAAACCTACAGTGTGGTTTTATTGTATAGTACGTTGGTAAAATGTTTGTTTTTACATGCCTATAGTGTGTTGGTAAAATGTTTGAAATAAATCTGCCCCAGTTGGAGTCCAATGTTACCTATGTTTCAGTTTTTTTTATTGTGCAAGTACACCTACACACACACTGACCTACAGTGTGGTTTTATTGTATAGTGCGTTGGTACAGTTACATACACACACAGCTACACTTACACATACACACCTACACATACCCACACACACACCTACACTTACACACACTCGCACACAAAAAAAATTTGGATTTTTTTTTTTGGGTGAAATGAATACCTATAGTGATGATTCAATGTAATACAATGATTTTTATAGTCTGGTACCTGGAAAAAGGTCAAATGGCACTGATGGAACCAGATGCACCCAAATGTGCCCAAAGCTTATTCCGCCTGGACTTTATTTACATAAACCTCTCTAAAAATGTCAAATTTCACTTGTTTTGCCTCAATCTTGATACAGGGTACTTATATGTTATACTTAGGATTCCTAAAGCTTTTAGGCTACTACCCCATCATTCAAGGTTGGTCTTCACTATAAGTAATGGGTTTTCTTTAGGCGGAGACAGGAATTTACATTTTTTTTGCTATGTTCCATCTGAATTTACTCTGACACAGAAACATCTATATTGATTCTGACACTTCTACATCCAACTCACAGATGTAACCTTGCTTTGATAACAACAAATATTCATATAAACCTTTTAGAAGTGAAGTTATAGTCATTTGTTCTGGGCATGTCATTTTCGAGCCTGAAACCTGAAAAACAGGCTCGGGGTTTAACAGGTTAATGCAGGACTGCGGGAGTATTTTCCCAGTGTGGCATGAGTACTTATGAGTAACACAGCTAGATATTTCTCCCATTTGTTCTGAAGTTTGTCAAGTTTTCCCGCACCTGTTTGCTATTTATTTACCCACCTCATCGAGGCTCAGAACCGGCTGTGGGATCTTCTTCTTCCCCTCGGATGGAGCCAGAACCGCGGAGCCGCACAGCAGACCCGTCAGCCCCGGAGCTACGGCGCACAACGACACCTGGCGTGAAACAAGGCACAACACACACTCACATTCACGATAAAGATGATAATAAAGCCCTTGTCTTGACTGAAGCGTCAGTTAAAACACTCTATACAATAATTCTGAAATGTTCTGAGTCAAATCATATGACGTCACGTTATATAAAGAGGGAAAGGGAACCGTTTGAATTAACTGACCTTTTAGCTACATCAGCTGACAACATGCTAACATTAACGGATTACTAATTTAGAAACGTTCAAACATATTTGAGTAGTACCAACCAAATTGTGTAAGACTACGGAGCTAAGCTTCACTTAAATGCAGGAACGCCTGACAAATACATAATGTTTAAATTGACACAAAGTAGTTAAACGTTAAAAGTAGTTACCAGTTTCACATATGACATTCTGGTCCAGGAGAGATTCGCTTTTCTACGGCAAGTCGTAAGGCTGACACGACAAAAGGCGCATGCGCGTTATTCGCTGTATCTGACGCATAAAGATATATTAATTATACTATAGGTATAAACATTCCAAATAATCGTATGCATTTAATGAATAGAGTAGATCATTAGTAGATATATAATTAATTCACAAGAAGCTATAAGTAGAGTCAGAAATAAACACACAGATATTAAAGCACCCAGTTGAAAGTTGACCAATATGAACATTTATTTCTGGAAAGAAGTTACAAATCGTTTCCAAAGAGTTTCTACTCAGATTATAAGATATGTTTATCTGATTTTACTTTCTTTTTCAGATACAGTCGTTGCAAGGTATGGTTTTATTTTTTAAATCCTCTATTCTGTTTCTCTACTGACAGACTGGCGGACTAAAGGACGCTGCGCTATGACTGAATGTGCCATAAATCAGGACAGTAGTACTTTATCGGTTACACGTTTCTTCGTTTAACAGCAACATGACAGGAGGAGGATGAGAGTGGCATATGTGATGTACATGATATCAGCCTCAGAGTTAGGCTTACCCGACTGTGTGACTTCTGTGGTTATTGTAAAGGTTTTGGATCTTAAAATCTGAGGCAAAATAGTGCAAAACCAGGAATAAATTATCTTGAACACGGTAAGAAAAAAAGCTTTGGGAATGAAATGTTTTGAGAACAAAAATTGATTATGTGAACAGAATGTTGAATTTCTAAAATGACAAATTTGAGCAGGATTATAGATTCATCAATCATTTCATTGAAATGTACTGAATCAACTACTCTTATAAATTGAATGATCATTTTAGACATTTTCCAATCATAAGCACCACACATTATGCTTGAAACAGATTTTAACATATGAGAAATAAACCGTTTTTTAATAATAGATCTTTGACCGTTATATTTATTTGAAGATCTCACATCGGGCACTGGGAAATTATTTTTCCCTATTTTTCTTTTGACATTTTATTCACTACAGATTGTTTAGCCACCCTGGAATTTGTTTCCCCTTTTCCAACATTTCCCCCCTCTGGAAACAAAGATGCAGTATGAAGTCCAAAATGAAACGCACAACATCTCACTGCTGAGGAGGCTTTAACGTGGGAAAGGTACACGGTCTAAGATTTCTACCATTGCCACAAAGCGATTAAGAGTTCCTCAAAAAAGGACAAGCTGCAGTGGCATCACATGAACACTGTAAAGCTCAGAAGAGAGGTTTGTGTGTGGACAGCAGGAAAAACTGTTCATAAAAATAAGCGTGAATTAAAAAAGGATGATCCCTAGAAAACATGCCACCTTTAAACAAGTTCAAACAATATGAAAAACCTGTAAATTAAACATCTTTTGAATGACAATCTGCATACAGTTTCAGGACATGGTAATAAATGTTTCAGTTCCCTCCTTTAAAGTGTACCTGTTTATCTGTTAAGACCCATCTAAATGTTAAAATACCTCCTCTATAGGATGATTATATTAACATAGAGCGTTCTCAAAGCATCCATTATAAGCCACATGCAGTGCTGCTCAGGAGAACAAATGAAAAGACAAAAAGTACAATTTGAAAACAACACAATGAAATTCTTGTAATAAATAACCCTACAACTGTTACTGCATAGCTCAGTGAAAGCAATAGTTGACAAAATAAATAACTTAAATTAACGGCTGAACTGCATCAGTATGTGTTCTCTAGCCCTTTTCACAGTTGGCTCATGGAAAATGAAAAATAAATATCTGGGAAAGAAATGGTCAGAATGGACAGGCTTGCTGGGCTGCTTAAGCTTTACAGATCCTACCACAACAGAAACTTCTGATATAACTGAAGCAAAGGCGGCATTTCAATGTCTGAAATCAACACATCTGACTGAAAAACGACGGGTTGAAATCAGCTTTGGTAAAAATCTTCTAAAACCTGTGCTGGCATTTTTTTTTTAAGTTTCAATGCTGCGAGTCCTGGTTACACTGAGCTCTGCTGGCTCAAATATTAGTACATGCAAAATGTATTTGTACCAGAAACACGCCAAATACTTAACAATTAGCAGGGCCACATGCAAAAAAAGTTCATAGGAATATATTTATATTTCTGTGATGAGTGCAAGCAATTTAAGATATTTGGAGCATTAGTATATTTTACTTTTATTTTTTAATATTAAAAAACCCCCATTAAAAACAAAGTTGCATATTTGCAGTACGAGTCATGAGAACAGGAAAACACGCTAAATTGACTTTATATGCCTTGAACTTCATGAAATTGGAGGTTAATCTGGTAGCGAATGAACGAAAGCAGGAACTTTATGCTAAATCTATTTTATGTTCACCATATCATCATGGTTGCCAAATTCCTGAGAGATTTATTTTAGGTTTTGTGATTTTTAATCGGCACATTTTGGCACAGAAACTTAAGTATTTGTTGGAATGGTCTCCAATAGCTGCCTCAGGGTCTTTATTGCAGGTGTTTGACAGTGTAAAATCACGTATAGTAGAATATAATTGTATCATATCTAAAATCTCCATGACTGTTACTTAGCACCAAGCCTGACATTAAATCATCCCGATGATATTTTCTAATTTGTTTTAAGGTTCTTTACACTTTACTCAAAGAGCTAAATGTGTTTGCTATTTTCTGAGAGCAGGTCTCGAAAATCCATTTTAAGTCTTATTTTGATTCTTTGGTAAGTTTTTGTAAATGAATTCTTCTTAAAAACGAAGAGAAAAAGGCAGCATTAAATTGACATTTAAGGGCCATTTATCATCCTTCTGAAACAGAAAAAAGTACAAGAAGTTCAGGAATAGTAGACGACATTCTTTCTGCATGAGGCCCAATGTTTCCTAAATATATTAACTATCTGCGTGTTTCATGGTTGGTACATTTGTAGTTCAGTCAGAATGTTAATGTCAGACAAATGTCTTACAGCATGTTGTAATACTAGTTTGAGTTTAAAGTACAGCTGGTGCATTTACACTCAACAGCCACAACAAAGCCAAAAATAAAGTGCAGGGAATGAAAAGGTGAGTTGGTAAAGAGCTGCTCTATCTAACTATGCAGGTTATCTAAAAAAACAAACCGATGATCTCGTGTACCATGTAGTGTTATGGTTTTCCTCTTTATCTTGCATTCAGCTCTCATACACACTCACACACTCACACACCTAGAGGAAGGAGAGGGAGCACAGAGATTCGTGTTGTTTTATGAACATGGTGGATATCTGGGAGTAAAAAGCAGAATATAAGGACTAAAAGCTGGAACGCACTGGAAGAAAATGTATCACTTCAAGATGAAATTGTTAGCAGCATCTGTGACAACATGTGTTTACACTCTGCTTTGTATATTTGGAGACAGTTTATAGAATGAACTACACTACAGTAAATAGTGTTAGTATTTTGTTTGTATACTAGCTGTTATATATCTTATAGGTTGTTTTTGGATTCTTGGCTTTCACTCATCTTTTTCTTAAATGGAACCTATTATGCAAAATCCACATTTTCCTGTCTTTTATACATAACCATGTGTCCCCTCTGAGCAAAGAGATTCTGAAAGTTTCAGATCCATTTATATAAAAACCTGTCTGAAAATGAGCTGATCAGATTTTGGCCACTTTATGATGTCATAACGATTTTTGGCTTGTGTAACCATTAGCCAATCACCAACCAAGGTAACCGCCCCCCCCCACACCTTATCACCTGAATCTCCTCCTAGAGCACCATTGTGTTCTTTTTAACCAAATATCTCTCAGAGGGTCATGGGGAGTGGCTCCTTATTTTCATCTAAAGTAACAGACAGAATCAGCACTTTGGAAACAGGGCTGAAACAGAGGGGATTATGGGATGCTGCAATGATCTGTTTGGTGTTTGGAGCCAAACACTTCAGAGACATGTTTTGTATATATCTGAGACCTATAATATATTGATGAAAAACAGTATAATAGGGGACCTTTAATACGAGCAACTTCATTAATTTAAATATATCAACAGGTGCAGGATAATAAACCTACTCAAACTGGATTCCAGGAGGAAATAAATAAATACAATGTCCCTTTGTAAAAGCATGAATGTGACGCTTCCAGTGCGTTTCTGCATTACACCTGACTGCACAGCCTAAATACAGTATGTGAGTAGTAGAATAGGAAACTGACCACAGTCTGAAACATAAACCAGCAGAATTCAAACTTTTTTTTTCACTCCCCACACATTATTTTCCTTACATTTTCTGAGAAAGCGAATCATGAAAATGTCCAAGTGGCGTCTCACCACGCCACCATTGGCTTCATTAAGAAGAACAGCAGATTTATCTTTTCCTCACCTTAAGGAAAGTTAAAAAGCCCATACTTGACCTCAGTCTTCATTCCCGTTTCTATAAAAAGGAGGCGTGTTGGAGCAGACCTCAGCTGCAGCGTCTCACGTGCTCCAACACGTACTCTGGGAAGTGCAGGCTGCACACCTGCAGACCGTCCAGTTTGCAAGGCATCCTGGGATACTCGTCCTCCTTCCACTTGTTCTCGTCGGGGTCGAATGTGAGGATGGAGTCACTGTAGTGGCCGTTGTAACAGAGGCCTCCGAGCACCATGATCTGCCGGTCCAGCACCGCCACCCCGTGCCCACTGCGCCCGATGGGCATGGAGCCGAGGATGGTCCACTCGTCGGTGTCGGGGTCGTACACCTCGGTGGACGGGCAGCCCTGAGACTCGAAGGATGCGCGCAGGATCACGCACACGCCTCCGAACACGTACAGCTTCCCGTTGTGGGAGATCATCTTGTGGAAGCAGCGGGCGTAGTTCATTTTGGATTTGTTCTCCCAGCAGCTGGCATGGGTGCCGGGCAGCGCTGGGCCGCGGCTGGTGCGTGTCCTGTGAGCATCCGATCCCCCCGAGCTGCCTCCCCCTGCTCCTCCTCCCCCTGCTCCTCCTGCTCCTCCTGCTCCTCCTGCTCCTCCTGCTCCTCCTGCTCCTCCTGCTCCTCCTGCTCCTCCTCCAGCTGCCTCCCGCCCTGGGTCGAACACACACACTTGTTTGGAGGTGGAGGAGGATGTGATGCCGCCGGTGATGTAGAGTTTCCCGCTGAGCACCGTCCCCTCGTGGCCGTACTTGTTGACGGGGTACGGGTCCACGAACTCCCAGCGGTCCTCTGTGATGTCGTAGCGCTCGGTGGAGTAAAACGTCTCGTCTCGCGTGCGGCCCGCTACTGCGTAAATGAACTTACCGATGACGCCCACAGCAAACTCTGACCTGCAAACACAAAGAATATCTGTAAACAACTGCTTTCAGAGGTCATTCAACAACTCAGCATCTAACATTATGAATTTGACTGCAAGTGAAATGTGAGCTTCTGCACAATGACCTTCAAATTAACATGATAAACAAGGGCCATTTATATGACACTTTATATACAATATGACAAACCCTCCTAGCTCCAGCTCCTCTCACCTGGGCACGGACATGTCGGCCATGCGCAGCCAGGAGTTCTGTCGGGGGTCATAGCGGTATACTTTGGAGGAGGCATGGAACTCTCCGTCGGGCCCCAGCTCCTCCCCGCCCAGCAGGAAGGCAAAGTTGTTTACAATGGCCAGGCAGTCGGGTCGCAGCGGCACCTGAGGGCCCTCCAGCTCCCACCACACCTGAGGGGGGAAAACACAGCTCACTGAACCTCAGACACTTTTATGTGATTCAAGTTGTGTTACATCAGGGTCAGGTAAGACATTTGAAAGCAGCTTGAGATACATTCTGATAAAAACTCATCTTGGGCTTTCCAAAAAGTATTAATACAAAGATTTTCTGCAATAGTAAAAATCCAACTTTAGAATTCAATAATGCGGCCCATGTCTACCCACTCAACGCGTCACCTGCTACTAAGTTAATATAAATAATGTCTACTAAATTAAAAACAAAGTGGTCAGACATGCTCTTGTAGGCAGAGATATGACACCTTTGGTCTCTGTAGCAGCAGGATCTTGCTGTTGACCATGCTGTGTCCGATCATCCCTCTGAACACGGCGGTCTGCGGCCGCACCGAGCGGATGCGGTTGGAACGAGTCTCCACCAAAGGCTGCTGGTTGACATCGTGGAAGTAGCTGAGCGCCAGGTCCACTTCCTGCCGCAGCTGCCGGGAGTAACGGTAAAACTCTGACGTCTTTACCTGAGGCGACGAAGAGGACAAAAGCTTGTTAGCATGATCTGAGCTACTTGTTCCTCTTCTGCATCAACTGTTTTTCTGTATGAATCACTCTAAACTTAGCAGGACATTTCCCAGAAAGCAGCGCTGACCTTCTCGAAGATGTTTGCTGGCGTCATGAGGCAGAAGCGGATGGACTGCACGATGGTGTCTGTGTGTCTCCAGCGCCGCCGGTCATGCCGCAGCCACGACTGCACGGCTTCATACAGCTCGATCTCCGGGAAGCGACTTAGGGCGTCGCTGTTCAAGTACGACTGGTGCAGAGAAAAAGAAACACTGGATTTAGAAAAGGTTTGGCTTTACACAAGTTTTTTTTTTACTGAATAACATATGGCTTTACTGGATAGCTTAAAGCTCTGTTTATAACTTTGACATTTTAAAATCAATATTTGCATGCTTCGGTGTTCTGCCTGCGTATGGATTGCTTTTTAGGATGGTATTTCTACACATCAACAAATGAAGATGATGCTATATTAACATTATGATAGAGTTATTTTCCAGTAGTGACCTTGTAGGATTGCAAACACTTTCAGTATTTTCCAAAATACACAATATTTTTAGTGGTAGGTATATTAAATTGGTGTTAAGAACTCCCCAAACAAATTGTCAAAAATGTTGGAAGGGAGAACCTCAACGAACAGATTTATTCATGAAAAGATCTTGTGTAATGTCTGGAGGATTGTTTGTTTTTTGGAGCTTGGATGGTGGTAATATGTCTAGAGACATTTATAGCTTCACGCATAACGTCAGTACGAGCTCAAACATTTAGAAAATTACTTATAAAACTGACAATGAAAACTAATTGTTTGTGGCCCCATGTTAAATGTCCCACTGAGTGTGTGTCTTGGTTATTAATACATCCTGACAGTAATGACAGTAGGTATTAATAGTTCTAAAAAACAACATTTTTACCTGCAGTCTCTCGAGGCTGAGGTAGGACAGGAAGTCTGGTCGGCTCATGAGGGGGACGAAGTTTTCAAGCAGGAAGTTGTCAAGCTGCTCCTGGACGCCCTCCACACCCACGCTGAAGTCCTCCAGGAGGCGCATGACCTCGGCACAGTTTTCCAGACAGATCTTAGCCAGCAGGAAGGAGCAGCAGAACTCCACCGCCTCCGTCAGCTGCACGTACATGGCCGCCTGGCGGGACAGGAAGTGGAGAAGTGAAGATGTATAAAATGCTGCTCCTGTGACAGACTATTCTTTGCCAACATTTAAGCAGTGGTCCAGGGAATACGTTTTTTTGATAATCTGCAAAGACATTTGTTCCCCCCACATATAAATGACTTCTGAAAATAGAAAGTCAAACATTAGTCTCCCTTTCCTATCCAAAGAATATTTTTGGGGCAGTAGAGCCAATAAAATACCTATACATGTCTTTCAAAAGATGTGCTCAAGATAGGAATAATAAATGGTGCAGGAATGATTGATTTCTGTAGTGGAGCCTGAAGGTAGCATCTCCATGGTTCGATCAATGACATTTCAAAAGAAACAGTGACTTCCAGCAAGTGGACAGGAAGTGCTAAAATGCTAGCGTTTTACGACTCATTCCAGTATTGTGTTGCAGAGAGGATGTCAGATTGTGTTTGGCCTTACCTGCAGGATCTCTTGCACAGTGGGCATGCTGAGCTCCAGAGAGCCATAGTACATGAAGCGGAGAATGTGTCCGAAGCCAGCGGCCGTCAGCCCCTTCATGTGGATCTTGTCCTGGTCCCTCTCCCTCATGTCTGCCGTGAACATGACCCGGAAATAGTCGCTCTGCGTGGCCAGAAGCGCCTTGTGGGCCTGCAGGAGGACAGACATGAGTATATATAAAAAGGAACCAGACTTTACTTGGTTTTATTCCGTTAGATTTTAGAATAAGTTAGTTAGATTAAAGTGTATCTGTCTCTCTGGGAATAAAAGCTGTTTTTTGTTCCTTGAAAGTCGCCTTACATCAGTATTTTACAGATTTAAAGTTGCTAAGAAGTCTTTTTCTAAATCCTGCAAGTTTATATCTTCAATCATTATCAAGAGATCTGTGACTGGATTGTCTAAATTCTGCAGAGATATTCCTGCAGTCATAAGTAAAGGGATATGTATACAGTCTTGAATGAGGGCTTCATGCATACATATGGACCGTGTGTACCTGGAAGTGGTGCTCCTCTATCAGCAGTGTGACGTCCAGCAGCAGGCGCTCCTCGTACAGCGCCCTGAAGCCCGACGACACACTCCCATCATGCACCTGGGACAGGTACACCTCCACATCTGCCCCTGACATAACACACCTGCAGGCATGACGCAGGAACAGGCGGGGGATGGAGACCGGGTGAGTTGATAACAACAGATATATAAAAGACTAGAATTAAATAGGATTAGAAAACAAAACCAGCAGATGAGCTCTCCAAGGTAACGTTTGTGTGCTGCTGAATAAAGTAAGCCGGGGAATCGAAGGGCTTTTAAAAGGACGTTCAGCTTTAAAAGCTCAGCACTTCAGCTGCATCCTAACAAGCTGTTACTCATTCACAAAGAAAGAGTAACTGCACTGGGGAAATAAACCTGCTCCACTGCAACATAGCGAGGAGGTAAAAGAGAAAATAAAATATACTGCAACATCATCCAGTTTCTTCAGCATCAAAACACACACAGCGTTTTAGCATCTCAAAATAATCAGAAAGCTGTCTCAAAATAAAAGATTTGTTGTCATTATTTTTGGACAGTTTATCATTATGATGGGATACTAAGTCATTAAGTGTAAGAAAACTTCCTAATAAATGTAAGCCTAAGTTTTATCTTAATTTGAATTGTACTGGTCACAAAGTGATTGTTAGTAATAGAAACAAAATACACACAAACGTTTTATTTATCAACAAAAGAAAGTAGAAAACACACATTCTCTGCACACAATTGAAAACAAACACACACAGCACACTCACCTCTGATTGGCCACGGGCATGTCAGAGGGGGCTGTCCGAGCCAATCAGAGGACAGTGCCCCTTGTGTCCAGGAGATGCTAACAAAGTCCCTTTTCTGAGCGCCAATCACCTGGACGACAAAGCCAACACACCCGCCACATTACAGCGTGAACGTCTGCAAACTGCAACAAAAAAAAAACAGCCGTACAAGGACTTCAATAACTCTGGACAAAAGTATGTGGCGATCCACACACACACACTGGCCACATCGTTTTGGCCTTAAAACTGTTTGCATATCGTTTTTGTTAGTCAACTAGTTTAAAACTGATGGACAGTTCTGAAACAAACCTCCAGCAATAAGTGTCAATTATCTAAACTGTCAGCACAAAATACAAAGAAGTGAGAGATCAAGAGGAAGAAATAAAGGGCTGATCAGGTTTTTGGGTTAACATGAAGTGTTGCAGACCGCTAATTCATACCTTTTGGAGCCCGGGGGAACAATCACAGGCTTTGTGGGCTGAGCGTTAAGGGGTCGTTCGCATTTCCTGTGTTTATGTTTCCCTGGTTCTAACAGAGAAACAGAAGAACCGTAAGATGCTGGTGGAGGACGGAAAACTAAACATAGACATCAAATGTGCCAAGACACAAACAGACCACATGTATAACAAAACATCAACAAAAAATGATGATAAACGATACTAACACACTTGAAATAATGATTTAGATTCTCAAAATGATGATTTAATATGTCAAAATTAGGAATCAGTATTTCAAAGCAAGGACTTAGTAAGTCAAGATAATGAAAGCTTCATCAACATAATAACTAAGTTACTCAAGGTAATGAGAAACTCTCAAAATAATGACTTAGTACCTGAAATAATGACTAAGATTTCTTAAAATAATGGCTTAGCAACTTAATATAATAATTTAAGTCTCAAGATAATGACTTAGTAACTCAAAAATAGTAAGAAACTTTGTCAAAATAATGATTTAATCTTCAGGATAGTGAGAAACTTTCCAAAACAATTACTTTGTATTTAAACTAGAAAGAAACGTTTCATTATTTTTGAAAAAGTGTTCTACTCTGTTGTGGTACGAAGTCCTCCTTTTGAGTTTCATTATAATGACTTACAGGTTTTTTCTTTTTTCATTACAAGGCTATATAATGTTTTCCTTTCACTGTCAGAAATGTTTTTCCATATCTGGTGCTCTCATAAAGCCATGTTACTTTTCTCTGAAATATTAACAATACCTAAATGTTCCCTGCACACAGTAGATGAAGTGTATCAAAATAAGTGAGAAGCACATCATTCCCATTGCCTTGTAATAAAGGAAATACTTTGCTTTGTTCAAATAATAAATAATCGTATACACCTTTTGTTTTTACTTGAGCTATGTGACCTTACATGCTGGTATTAGATCCCAAAAACAAAGGCTCAGGCTATACATAATAATGGTACACACAAAAAAGATGAAACATGTCTTGTAATTTGAATAATGTGTAAAATGTTAAAATATTTCACTTCAGAGCTAGCTACCTGCTAGCCAAATTAACTGTCACGATTCTCAGCGGCTGGAGCTACGGGGGACCCAACACTGCTCTGCCGGGGTAACAGCTTAGCTTAGCGGCTAAAACCAGCCGTCTCACCTCGGCGGTGCGAATCCCCACAGCCCCTCTTCGACCAGGCAGCTCCGGCTCCGTCGGACATGAAGTTGCGGGTTCGATTCCGGGTTCAGGAGAGCGGTTGGCAGCGGTTCACTGCCATGTTATCCTCCATCTGCCAGACGAGGAGATCCCCCACTCGGCTCAGAAATTAAACGGGTAGTAAGAAACCACAGCGGTCCACAGGCTTTGCGGACGCCATCTTCTACACCCGCGTCACTTCCCTTTTGGGCGGAACTGAAGGGCGTAGTGCGGCAGAGAGATCGTATGTAGTAGAAAGATGTGTCACTCTGAAATGATATCAACCTGCAGCACAAACTTTCGTTGGTGATGCTAAAGTCCAGCTTTATTTATTTATCATCCGTTTACTTACTTACGTACTTACTTGCATTTAAAAAAAATGAATATTTTAGACAAATTGTACAATGGAAAACCCCATTTAACATATAAAGCTATTTTTTTTTCCAATGATGCATAACTTTCTAATTGTTTTTTATCATTGTTTGCCAGCCATTGTATAATGTAAATTTGTTAATTAATAGATGTTATTAATATGGGCAACACATGCCCTTAAAGTTAGAATTAACCTTTTTATTGGTACAGAATTGTATATGCTTTTATATACATCATTAAAAACAATTAAGAACATACTTCTATATAATACTAAAATTTGATTTTGAGAGAATATTATAATACATTGTTGCATTACACCCACATGAAAACACTCTCAGACATGTTTTTTGCTTGTAAACTTCTTTAGAATTTATTTGAAGCATTGTCTGTAATCAATACATAACTGTAACTTCAATGTGTGAAATCTCGCAAGAATTACACTTCTGTCCCTGCGATGGACCCATTTTTCCTGATTTCTGAACCACTGGACATATTAAAATGTCATTATTTCTTCTCTAGAATTCCACATTCAACTGTTGATGATCTATAAATCTTTCTCATACAGGACTTCATCTATGAGAACATCGTTGTCGTCGACAGGGATTTCTGGAAGCAGCTGCTCTTTGAAGGCGAGGGCGATGGTGTAGGGCTTTCCTTTGGGGTGCTTCATACAGCGCTCCAGGTAGGTGTCGTAGAAACCCTTCCCTCGGCCCAGACGCTTCCCCAGACTGTCAAAACCCAGCCCTGGCATCAGGATCAGATCCAAACCTGGTGTAGGAAATATTGTTTTCACTTAACATAAGTCTAGTTGTAAAAGCTGTTGATGTGTGCCTAAAACATATGCATTGTACTTACAAAGGCTTACTTGAGTTAAGGTAATTTTAAAACTGCATAGTGAACTTGATTACTTACTTTTAATTTACTCTTGAGTGAGTAAAGACTTTACAGAGTTATTATTTCTTGAATATTTAAAGATTGTGAAATGGTCCGTTTTTTACATGTGGACATTCTATTCTCCTTTATTGTTGCACTGAAAATAAATGTGTTTTTATATTTTTTACATATTTGGGTTTTGAATCAAAAAGTTCTGTCAACAAGGTACCACTTGTAAGTATGATTTTTTTCTTAGCAGTGAGAAATAATTACTTATGCATCATATTATTTAAATATATACATTGGTGGCGCATACATATTATCAACTTTGAGGGACTTGCAGCCTACTTTACTACGTACAATTTGAAAGCAAATACTGTAATTGTTGTCGGTTCAATGGATAAATATAAGATATAAGTAAACTAAAGAATTATGATGTCCTTTTAGGGATTAATATACCATGCATGCAGTATAAAAAGCCATTAAAGTTAGCTCAAATGTTACCAGGTTTTACACAAGAATGCATCACTTATTATAATCCATTGATATATATATTTATTATTTATTATATGAGTGATTTAAGTAAAAGTATATTTTGATGCAACAACTTTATAACCTAAGTAACGTTTTGAATGCATGATTTGTACATGTAACACTGTCTGAATAAAATAAGGATATAATTCCTACCTCCTGCAGACAGTGCCTCCTCTCTGCTGCTGTCCTCTGCTGCAGGCTGCTGGATGTTCCACGCAGTGAGCGGCAGGGTCTCCATGTCCTGCAGACTGCGGAGCTGCAACATGTCCATGTGGTTGCTGCTGCTCTCATATCTGGGAATAAAGCAGCTTTTCCCACATTTAAACACGTCTCTGATGATCTCCTCTGTGCGCACCTCATCGTGCATGCTCAGAAACACTGCGATCCTCTTGCAGGACACATACTTGGGGTGTCTGAACAGCAGTTTGGAGAGGACCGAAGACTGTCGTAGCTTCTCCTCGTCACTTAACGCTGCTACACGCCGCTTTATTTCTTTCCTTAAAGCTTGCTTTGCTGCACGCAGGGCGGCCATTCTTCCCGTTATAACTTTAAATAGTCTGAATAAAAGTTGATTTAACAAATAAGTATTCTAAGTTTGTTCTGCACGCGTTTGCTACTGTGAACAATGCGATTTCAACATGGACAGCCTATCTTTTCGCTTTTTAGAAGTTAAACATTAACAAGTAGGACTGCAAACACATGGCAGGGGTTGAAAACGGTCAAAAAAGTAATGACAGCAAGGATTGTGTTAACCATGGAGTGTTAACCCCTAATATTACAATAAACAGTCCAGCAAAGACTCCACGCGCCGCGTGACTGTGATGTCAGCTGCATGCCGGAAGTCAAACTTTTTTTTTTAACAAATTAGAAGTACAGATTTTTTTCAGAAAAAATTACAGAGAAACCATAAACAACATGCATAGGCCTACTACCATAATATTTTAATAATATAATTTCTAACAACAGCAAACCTGTGGAGGGGTAAATCTCCCTTGTTTATTCTTTATTTTTGTTCGAGTAAATATTGTATTATATTAGTTTATTTCCCGTTTGAGATTTTGGTTTATAAATTCAACAAAACAAAATATATTTTTTTGAAAACTACAAACAACAAAACATGTTTTTTTTACATACTACACTACAGGACTACATACATGACATTTGATGACGTCAATTTACAACGACGGCCCTGACACATGGTAAAACATATTTTAGTTTTTTTTTTTATTGTACAAAACTGTTAAAACGTGTCCCCTGTTAGGTGTTTAATTGTTGTTAACGGTTTATTGACAACAACAGCGTCATTTAATTAAATGCATTTTACAATAAAAAATGAATTGCATCAGTCGTTCTGAAAGGACCCCGTTGGATGAGTCACACGAGTTGAAGCCACTATCTTTGTATTTTGTCAATGCAAATAAATATATAACCTAGGACGTGTATTAAGTATATATGTTTTCTACCAACTGTACAACAATATGAGATAATTTGATGGGAAAAAATTGGCACAGAGAAAGAGTCGTTTTTAGCAGTTGATCAGGCATTCGCCGCAGCCGCCTCCTTCATTGCCTTTTCATTCAAGATGGCGGGTGACGAGTTTGGTAGTACAACGCTGGGCCAGCCTCATCTGGCTAGACAAGACCTTAGTACTCTGGTAAGTGTCAGTTTAACGGATTTAAGATTTATGTTTATTTGTATTGGGGATTGTTGGTCCGGTGTGTTTCCAAAATGAACCCTTAAAGTGCGGATTCTTACCGCTAACAGTCGCCGGTGCTACTACGCCGGCACATGACGACAGGCCCGGCGGGGCGGATAGTCAACGTACCCGCAACACTATTTCCCCTGGATAGACGTTAAACTAAACTCAAATAAAGATTTCATGATTACACAAACGGTTACACGTTATATTTACAGCGCCGTTGTAATTGCCAGCTTTGTAGTACGCCAGTTTTATCTGCTTAGCCCTGTTGGATTAAATCGTTAGCATCATATGCTAAATGTAACTAAAATCTACATTGTCAATGGGAGTCGTAACTGTGATGGAAGGAGCCATGTTGTTCAATATATTCCTTTTCATTCCAGGCGTATTACAGCAGATGTAATCGTCATATCTGAAATATGTGGATACTAGTATACTAGACCACATACTCAAATACGTTTTAATCAGTAGACAAAGAACATGATACAGACGGCATGCTTTGTTATAAAGCCAGTTTTAATATGTTCAGTTATCTTTCATGTCATTTTTAATAAAATCAAATATAATAGCCATAGGAACTGAGCATCTACTTCATATGTTTGCAGTCAGTGTGGGGCATTGGTCAGTGTGGGGCATTGGGGTAGCTCTCTTGTTTCTTTTCACCTCCAGGATTAAAGCGAAAGGGTCAGCGCTGCACTGCTCACAAACAAAACCTTTCAAATGATCTGTTTTTCAGTTTAGGTTGACTAATGCAAGTTTTTTTCTTCTGTTACAGAATGTGTCTACTTTGACACCTCTCTCGAGAGAGATTATTAGCAGACAGGCCACCATCAATATTGGTAAGTGAATCCTGCCAACTATTGGTTGACATTTTGTGTCTTTCAGCTTGTTGAAAATTATAAGTCAAGACTTCCTGTTTTGACATGTCTTCTTCTCCCAGGCACCATTGGTCATGTGGCCCACGGAAAGTCCACAGTAGTGAAGGCCATCTCTGGTGTCCACACTGTTAGATTCAAGAACGAGCTTGAGAGGAACATCACCATCAAGCTAGGATATGCTAACGCTAAGGTACGTGGGGGATTTAGTTGTCTTGTCTACCTGATATCTTCCTCCTTTTGAGAAAACTGTGTTTTACTTGTTTGGATTATAATTGCAAGATTTGTCTTATTACTTGGGGTCAAGTACTTCCACACCAACAACATGATGTGTGTGTGCGCCTATATTGTTAGTCGCTCCCGTAAAAACGTCATGCTGCACACGCATGTTATGGAAAAAGCTATGACAGTTTCCGATTATAGCTGATCAACAGGTGTGTTTTCTATGTCTCAGTTTGCAAGTAAAGTCAATTAATCACTTAAATAAAGAAGCAGAGAGTGCTTTTAAAGCCACACTTTTCCCTGTAAAGAAATGCCTTCAATTTGACACTACCATAGGATGCAAATCATTAAAATCGACTGGACATTTCCTTGTTTGCAGGTCTATAAGCTGGACGACCCCAGCTGTCCCAGGCCCGAGTGCTACAGGTCGTGTGGCAGCAGCACACCTGATGAGTTCCCCTCAGACATCCCAGGCACCAAGGGCCACTTCAAACTGGTCAGGTGAGTCTGAAGAGAGAGTGAGACAGGGTGGTCATTTCCCCCCTGCAGGGATTAAGCCTTTTCATCTGATCCTTTAAATCCTTTGAGATCAGTTTGACCCTGAAATAGTTTTTCATGAATGGGACTTTTGCTCTTCCTTCTCCCAGGCACGTGTCATTTGTGGACTGTCCCGGTCACGACATCTTGATGGCAACCATGTTGAACGGAGCCGCCGTCATGGACGCAGCTCTCCTGCTCATTGGTAAGCCTCTGAAGCCTAACTCCCACCAGCAAGACAAACTTCAGCCCCAGTTTCTTTTTAAAATCTCTGACGTTGTTTCTTTTCTCCAGCGGGTAACGAGTCGTGTCCTCAGCCCCAGACGTCAGAGCATCTGGCCGCTATCGAGATCATGAAGCTGAAGCACATCCTCATCCTGCAGAACAAGATCGACCTGGTGAAGGAGAGCCAGGCCAAAGAGCAGTACGAGCAGATCCTCTCCTTCGTACAGGGTGAGTCAGCGTGAATCTGCACTAAAGAACAGGATATGGCTAATCCATTTTAAACAGAAAGCAAAACATTCTGCCCTACAAGAAAACATCCCCTGAAGCTTTCCCTTCTTATAAAGAGACAATTTATGTGACATTTAGCAACTCTGCACCATATCATCAGAAAACACCTTACGCCTGTTTATCTGTATGCAGATTATTCATGTTTCAAAATGGATCACAATATTGGTGTCACAATCATCTTTTATCATCCTCTAAGCCAGTGATTCTCAAACATTTTCAATAATGTACCCCCTTTGAAAAAAAAAATAATTCAGCCAAGTACCCCCTGATCAGCGCAAAAACTATTTGTTAGGGGAAAAAAAGCCTATATAAAAGAGGTACAGCGCTGCACCATCAGTGTCTGATTTATTAAAACAACAACATGAGAAACACTTAAATGCTACATTTCAAATGTTTACAATCCATCACTAAATTCATGGCAAACCAATTTTAACATCATGCAATAACACTGAGACGACATTAGTTGCATTGAACTGATCTTTTTAACAAGTTGTACTTACAATGTAGTGAGAAACATGGGCTTGAGCTTCACTGAGGATCTTTGTCATTCTGACAGGGAGGCAAACTGCAGTTATTACACTTCACGTTTTGAAATATGTGTAACTGTTAATATAAAACCCACACTGCTCAAACTTCGTTACTCGTTTTTTTTCATTAACATAAAATAAATCTCACGTACCCCCTGCAGTACTCCAACGTACCCCTAGGGGTCCACGTACCCCCATTTGAGAACCACTGCTCTAAGCTGTTATTTTGCAGGATTTGATGTGTGTGATGTTTGTCCTGCAGGCACAGTGGCAGAGGGCGCTCCCATCATTCCTATCTCAGCTCAGCTGAAGTACAACATCGAGGTGGTTTGCGAGTACATCGTCAAAAAGATCCCAGTTCCCATCAGAGACTTCACCTCTGAACCCAGACTCATTGGTAAGAAACAGGTCTTTCTTTGTCATGTTTTTATCCTTGCATATTACACTTTCCTTTCAATTTTGTGCGGTGAAATCTCATGCATGCCTCTTTTTTTTTTCAGTTATCAGATCTTTTGATGTGAACAAGCCCGGCTGTGAGGTGGATGACTTGAAAGGAGGTGTTGCTGGAGGAAGTATCCTTAAGGGTGTGCTCAAGGTGCGATGTTCTTTATACTTGAACATGTGAACACAGTATTTTATGCAGTCGCCTACAACAGTTTTTCTCTAACCCCTCCTCCTCTGTATGTGGCCTGCAGGTGGGTCAGGAGATCGAGGTGCGGCCCGGCATCGTGTCCAAAGACCACGAGGGAAAGCTGATGTGCAAACCCATCTTCTCCAAGATCGTGTCTCTGTTTGCAGAGCACAACGACCTGCAGTACGCTGCACCTGGAGGCCTTATCGGTACGCCCACACGCACCTAAATAAACCGAGATGTATTCTTTGAAATGATGAGAGAGAATACCTATACATTAAAAGATATATAGTTGCATAATCTGTGTCTGTGTGCAGGTGTGGGCACTAAGATCGACCCCACCCTGTGCCGAGCGGATCGTATGGTGGGTCAGGTTCTGGGTGCAGTGGGAGCGCTGCCAGAAATCTTCACCGAGCTCGAGATCTCCTACTTCCTGCTCAGGAGGCTGCTGGGAGTCCGCACGGAGGGAGACAAGAAGGCGGCCAAGGTGAGATGTGCAGCAAGGGAAATGTAGTCCAAAGGTTTACTGAACTTAAAGAGAGGAAGGATGTTTGGCCGTTGACTGTAAGATGCGAAGAGGCTAGTCTTAATCCTGCATTTCAGAATCAGAAATCCTTAATTAGTTCCACAGTGCATATGACAATAATATTTTTTGAAAAGATTCTGATAAAAACGTGCTGGAATTAAGAGGTCTGTCGTGGATATTTGTGTAGTTCTGTCCCAAAGACTGATACTCTGCGATCACCCAGAATCTGATGATTGTTCTGAACTGTTTCTTTGTTTTGTGCCTCTGCAGGTCCAGAAGCTGTCTAAGAACGAGGTTCTGATGGTGAACATCGGCTCGTTGTCCACAGGAGGACGTGTTAGCGCTGTGAAGGCTGATCTGGCCAAGATCGTCCTCACCAACCCTGTCTGCACAGAGGTCGGAGAGAAGATCGCTCTGAGCCGACGTGTGGAGAAACATTGGCGGTGAGGAACTAAGTCTGCACTTTACAAAGCTGGACAAACCAGGGTTATGACGGAGCAATAATAATATAGTTGTCAGGGAAATATTATTTAATGTTTACTGCTGCTTTTGGTACCTTTTTTTATTTTGATTCTCAGCCCCCTTACCCTCTCTGGGTCTTGGTTTCATGTTTGCCTAAAGATGTATACAAACTAAAAGGTTTTGTCCATGCCTATACAGACACCTTTTTGAATTTTAACAGTTTTTAGTTTTTCAAGGTTAGCAGTTTCTTCAACTCATATATACTTCCTGAAAAATGCTGGATTTTCAACATTATATGAACAGCTAGTAAAATAAAGAAAGCTTTGGTATATTTACAGCATTGATTGTTGTGGGTATCTGTACAATCTATTTATCACAATTGCATTTATGTAGTGTAAAAAGCTTCACGAGTAATGAAGCTTGATATACGAAACATAAAATATTTACAGTTTGAAAAGAAAGAAGAAAAAAATGTCTTTATACTGTTGTCTAATTGGCTCCTCTCTTTCCTTCCTCAGTCTGATTGGATGGGGGCAGATCAGGAGGGGTGTGACCATCACACCCACAGTGGACGATGACTGAAGATAGATTTCAACAAAAAGGAGCTTCACCACAACCATCACACTCTTCTTGGCTTTTTGTTGCTTTTTTATTTTATTTTTTCCACGAGGAGAAAGGAAGGAGAACAGGACATGTTAGAGTTTTAAAGACTCCTCCGCCCTCTGCTCCTTTTCTTCAGCAGCAACATGAGGAGGTCCAGTTTACTTTCTTCCTGTTTTTTTTATTCTGCAGAAGAAAAAGAGCAGAGAAGGAGAGGATGCTCTTTAAACTCATAATCCTCCATAGAAAGTTTGCTGCATTCAGACAGAGACCTGGAGGTTCATTCGGTGCAGAAAGAATCCTGTACTGTCCACAGATTTCAGTCGGATAATAAAATACATTTGGACAAAAATGTGCTTGTCTTTTTGTCTGGTTTAATTTATCTTACTTGTGTCATGTTGTTGCAGCCAAAAATTAATTGAAGGAAAGTATAACCCTTTAAAATCACTTGACACTCCATAAATGTATTTATCTCTATGGATTTAAACTGAATCTTAAAAAGCACTTTTGATCTATACTTTTATATGAATGTTAAATGCAACCACTTGGAAGTAAAACTCAGAAAAAAATGTATAACTTTTTTTATTTATATACAGTCAAAGAGAATCTTAAACTGCTTCCCATTTTTGTGAACTTTTGAAGAAAATAGCTCGTTTAGCTTGGGGGTAAAATCACATGTTACTAATTCAATATTAAAATTGTCCAACCATTTACCTACTGCAACCGTAAAAGTGAAGACAATATATGTTAATATGTTTTGGTATTCCTTTTACTGAAAGTTCTGACTACTTCCACCTCTGGTTATTGAACAGTTGTTTTTAAGAAGGCGATCACATCCTCGTGTGCAGGAGGAAGCCAACATTTACTGAGGGTGTTGTCGCATTTCCGGGATGATCCACCTGACAAGCACGGGACGTCATTCAGGTACAAAGTAAAATAAAGCGCAGCAGGAGCCTCTTAAATGAAAGATTTGTAGGCTGCAGGTGTGATTAAGTTAATGCTAACTTTGCTACCTGGACCTTTTGGGGTTATCTCGTGTTCGAATATCTAAACAAACTGACCCGTGAACGCATCACCGAGACACTGACACTCGAGTTTTAATTTTATTTTCTATCACCTTTTTTTGTTCGGGAGCTGATCACATGGAGTCTTCAGGTAAGATACGTTTTTACTGTTAAAGGATAACAATTTACTTATTGTACACTACAGAGTGTTATTGCAAAAAATGTACTGAAACCTAAAACATTTCCATTCGATGCAACTTTACACTTGTACTGCACTTTTTACTGACTATGTTAACTGCTTAAGTTAGCCCACTTTATATTTATTTAAGGATTAAGGTTTTTTTTACATGGTTTCATTTATGCTAGATCTATAAAGTAGGGTACTTGAACATTTTAACTTTAATTGTATTTAGTTTAAAACACTAATGAATAGTCATCTCTTTCCCATGTATATTGCTAGGGCTATATTGTACTTTTGCACATCACACATTTTTACCAGGTTTACAGCTTTAATTCCCTTACAAATTCACATTACAAAGAATATTCTATGGCTTTACATTTTCCACATTAGTTATTAAAACGTAATTATTTAAAAGCAGGTAAAGGTAAAGATCATTTTAATAACTTTATATATTGAGTAGTTTGGGAATTTCTCCAAGAATTAACAAAGTTTGAGTTTATTCTATAATCATACATAATTAATAATAATCTGTGATGAATTTATCAGATAATTAAGAACATTTAAAGGCAAAATTATGTGTTTACTTTGTGTCTGATTATTCAGATGTTCAGCGGGGGGGCGGCAGTCTAAGGCGTTCCCCTTTCGACCTCATCATGAATCAGATCCGCAGGAAGCGTGCAGCGTCAGACAGGAAGCCTCTGGGACGCTTCCTGTCCAGAGACCGGACGGGCATCCCTGAGGACAGAAAGGAGAGAGGTGAGGGGGGAGGTTTGTTTGCCATGGATGTTCAGGTTGACTGTTGGATTGAAAATCTAACTGACTTTATGTGAGACCTTATAAGTAGTGTTGCAAATAAGAGAAGACAGAACTTTATTTACCCTCAGGGTCATTTTAAGTAAGACGGAGTGCAAAACACAAATCCACATAATCCAAAATAAACATAATGCACTAAATAAAACAAGATTAATGGTATACCATCACTCGTGCAATTTTACAAGACTGTAAAGAGTTAAACATTTTAAAGCACTTTATAAATACTTATCCAGCCTCTTCTTAACAGCCTTTATCATCAGAACGTAGTGTTACTATAGCTTATATTGTGCATACTGTATGTGCTAGGAATGCAAAACAACATAAATAAGATGATACAATGCGAAGAAATGAAGCTTTAAATGTGTGTGATGTGTGTGTATTTCAGGTGCAGCGGAGGGGGCAGAGAGTGAGTGTGATGCCGGTTGGGGCCGAGTGTGTGTGTTCCTGCAGAGGTTGGGGAAGAAGGCGGACAGCCGGAGCCTGAACCTCGCTCACTGCGACCTCACCGCTACTGACCTGCTGGAGCTCGGTGATTATTATATCATTATCAGTAAAAAATAAATAAAAACAATAATCATGTCATACATGTTTAGGTTGTTAAACACTGGTAAATTAACACACACATTCAAACTAAAAGATTTTATGGGATCTATTTTAAAGTATTCACAGACATTTTTAACAAATCTTTGAATTTGCGCAAAGAAACTAGAGCATTAAAACAATAATAATAAAACAATTATCAAAATATTTTCCAATCAATTGTCTGTCAATAATCCAATTTATTAATCAACTGATCATTTCAGCTGTATTTGCTTGATTTGTAAGTAACTAAAGATTAAAAAAAGAGATGCAAAAAGCACAATATTTTGTGTATATATGTGGATTCAAAGTAACTGAAGTGAGGAGTTGGATGATAGCTGGATGATGCTCAGGTCGAATTCAAAGTTTAGGTCTCTATTTGCCTCTCAACATCCATTTACATTGACAGCATCGACAGCTTCCTCTCACTCTCTCTTCCTCCTCCCTCCCCCCTCAGCCACCCTGCTGCAGTTCCTCCCTCAGCTGGAGGAGATGGACGTCTCCTGGAACGGTCTGATTGGAGGAAGCCTCAAAGCGCTGACCTCTCACCTGCAGCATGCGGGGAGGGTCAGAGCTCTGAGGCTCTGCAGCTGCAGACTGGACGCCGAGGACCTCGCTGCTCTGGGTGCATATTTGTCATTTATCTTAAAGTTACGTGCAGGACAACTACATTTATTTATATGTGGGCTATTTTGCTTCCATAACATGTCTTCTTTCAAATAAATGGAAAGAAAATTTAAATATCCTAAATCCACAATTACTTTACTAATTGTGTCTAATCCGTCTGTAGTTTTCTCCTAAATAAAAGTGAGCTCAACATAAAGCCTCATTTGTATATTTAAACATAACATATCGACTTTCGGAGGAAATCATCAATAATGAAAATACAATTAGATGTGTGGCTCTTTAGTTAAAGTTACTCACGACAAGGCCGGGAAAAAATAATAAATAAATGAATTAAATATCTACGTTGTGTCTTTGCAGGTGAAGCTCTGGGCTGTGTGCCTCTCTTGGAGATCCTTGACCTGTCCTGGAACAGCGGCTTGGGGGGCGGCGCTTTGCAAGGCCTGCTGGGTAAACTGCCCCCCCCACTGAAGGAGCTTCACCTGGTGTCCTGCCAGCTCAATGCAGCTGCTGCTACTCTACTGGGTAGAGTACTGACTGATATTAACTTAAATTAATGTTAGAAGAAGTTAATAAAGCTATCATACAAATGCACTCGAGTAAAAGATGAAGCCGAGTACGCGTATAAAGTAGTACAAAATTCAAATACGCCTGTAAAGTACCTCAATTTTGATCTTTCCTACATATCCCATAATACAGCAGCATAACATACAGTACGTGTCCTGTGTGTCCCTCAGGAGGACTGCTGTCTGTTCTCTCTGGTCTCTGTGTGTTGGACGTCTCCTGTAATCCTCAGCTCTCACAGGAAGTGGAAGCTTTCAGAGAGTTTTCCTCCTCTCTGTGTCACGCCGCCTCCATCACCACGCTGCGTTTACAGGCCTGCGGTCTGACGGAGTATGGCCTCCATGCTCTGGGTAGGACATCTGCTGAGTTCTGAGGACATATAAAGGTTTATGAAGGTATCATGAGACAAAGAAGTTGTTATAACTGCAGGTTGAGAAAGTTACTTTGTCTTTTACAGTAGCTGTCCATACCCCAGGTTTTTCCCGCTTCGTTCGGTTTCTACTGCATCTTATGGAGAGAGGCAGAAAAATGTCAAAACGTTTTTTTTTACATTTTGGCATTGCCTGTTTGTATGTTTGCCCTGAAGCACACAAAAAAATATAATAGACAAAAGACTTGCAAATCAAGAAATGAATCACGGTACCCATTGCTGAAGATAGAAACAAAGCAAAATTCATCATGACAAACAAACTGACTGAGGATATGTTTTTGGCACTCTCCCCCCCTGTCCTGCAGGTGGTTCACTCCACGGCCTCCCCTCCCTGCGACAGCTGGACCTGTCCTGTAACAGAGGTCTGTCTGGAGGTCTGAGCCACCTCACGCTGCACCTGTCTCACCTCACACACCTGCAGAGCCTGGACCTGCACCTCTGCTGCCACACACACACCGACCTGCAGGACCTCAGTGAGTGAGTGTGTGTGTGTTGTGTGTGTGTGTGTGTGTGTGTGTGTGTGTGTGTGTGTGTGTGTGTGTGTGTGTGTGTGTGTGTGTGTGTGTGTGTGTGTGTGTGTGTGTGTGTGTGTGTGTGTGACCTATGTTACATTTTGTCTATTTACTTTTCAAGGCAACCTTTTGATTTGAAGGACCTGCAGGAACCCTGTGAGAATTATTCCTGCTTTGTAATGTGTGCTCTCTTTTTGGTCTTTTACAGCACTCATGCAGCAGATTTGTATTCATTTATATTTCTGTTCTTTCTAGTTATTAAAAGTGTGCATCAGTCTGTGTTGCTCTTACTTTAGAGATGTTCCTCATTGTCTTCAGTCCAGGCTCTTCCCTCACTGCCTGCGCTAACTGAACTCGATGTGTCGTCCAATAAGGAGGTGGGGGGGGCGCTCCACCCACTGCTCGCCGCCCTGCCTCTCACTCAGATGAGACGTCTGCCGCTCAACAGCTGCAGCCTGAGCCAGGAGGCCTTCACTGCTCTGGGTACGCACATACTCATACTGATACTGCAAGTACTACCAGTAACGCTGTGGTACTCCTAATACTGCAGGGGTGAAGTATTCAGATTACTTCAGTCAAATTGGCATTATAAATGTACAGAGGTTTTTGCAGAAGCATATAAAAGATCACTATCAGAAAATCAGAAACATCATGTAGTTATTGGTGATGCATTTATGTGTAAATATGTTTTATTGTTGTAGTAGTTAATAACAAACATTTTATAAGATGATCATATGATTTGTATGGAAACTAGAAATTACGATAGTACTACAAACAAAAAGTCAAAGTTAACAAAACAAAGGAAGAAACATCTATTTGACAGGATTTAAAATGTATTTAATCATTTTCTACTCTTTTCTTTCTGTTTATTTTATCCATAATTTCACAATATGTGTCAGGTGGGATTCACGCAAACATTTACAAAAATGTGAATTTTGAGTGTAGTGTAGTAAAAAGTTGTGTGCCTGACTGACCGTTTATGTGTGCGTGTGTCAGCTGTGTGTGTGCCGTACCTGCGCAGTGTGGATGTGTCCTGGTGTAAGGTCGTTGGAGGACATCTGCCTCTGCTGCTGGACACTCTGCAGCCGGCGGTGCTGACGGAGCTCCGCCTCAGCAGCTGTGAGCTCACCACCGAGGACCTGCAGCACCTGGGTAACACACACACACACACACATAGTTTTCTGAAGGTTGAAGCTGGTGTTAAAAGAACTTAAGGGTCATATTTCAGGGTCTATTTGAAGTGTTTCTATTATTTTGTCCACTCTTTATATATCAATAAAGACAAAAATCATCACTAAAAGTAATTAGATCTGCAACGAGGGATTAATTGCAGCTGCTTTTATTGAACTGTCACATAGTAGAGCCTTCGTTAGTGATATTAGTAACACCTGCGTTACATGCAATCAAAAACATACTTGTACTCGTGGTACTGGAGACAGATAAAAAAAACATGTAAATCCAAAGTCTTTTGTGATACCCTGGTTCATATAATTATATTTCTTAATTTAGTCTTTCATAAGTGAGAATATATTCAGGTTTAATCAACTGGAGTCTGTATATAGGCACAAACTTTGCATATCCAGTTTTGGGGATTTTCACACTCCACCACCATGAAGAAAACTGAAGAATTAACTTCAAAGAAAGTTAAGTAAATTCATAAAAGCTTTTCAGTAACAATTATTCGTTTTGCTAATAATCAAAAATATACTAGAAAAACTCAAAATTGTTTTTCACTACACCGCCATCTTAGCCATTACACAGATGTGGTAGAAAGTCAAATGTTTTCCCCTGAAATGAGGAAGAGAAGAAATACTGCAGACCCAGAATGTGTGAAGTGAATGAAGTCCCCCTGTGTTCAGCTGCAGTGTGCCGGCGTGGCCTCCTCTCCTCTCTGCTCGTGTTGGACCTCTCCTATAACGCCTCAGTGGGGGATGAAGGGTGGTCCGCTCTCTTCGCAGCGGGGGGCCTGGGCTCGCTGCAGGAAGTGGACCTCAGCCTGCGACCTTTGACCTCGGCCCCTTGCACGGCCTGGCTGCCGGCGCTGCTGTGTGCTCTGCCCCCCCTCCCTGCGCTGACCCGCCTCTCTCTGCAGCGCTGGACCAGCAGCCCCCGGGACAGGAAGCAGCTGAAGCACTGCCTGAGGAAGAGGAGCGTGCTGCTGGAGTGGGACCCTCCCAATGAAGACGAAACATCTTCGTTTAAATCGACCAATCAGGAGAGTCCAGAGGAGTAGGGTTCAAAATCTAATGTTTTGTTCCCAATGAATAACACTCTTGTTAAAAAATTCCTGCACTCTAAGATTTAAACAGACAAATGACCACGCCTTGTATATTAGTCGTGACTAGTTTTCTAATATTGTATTATTGTGATATTCAGGCAACCTCAAAATAATTTATAAGTTAAAAAATTAGGAAACAAACCAAGTATTTTTCCTAATTTGAAAAGTTTTCAAGCAATATAAATACATGCGAGCAGAAAGCCGTTCACATTTCCATGTAAAACAAATGTAATGAATCTTAATGTATGATATGGAGTACATAATAATGATAAAAAAGTATATTTCACTTTTTATAGTTGAAGTTTGGTCAGCAGATATTATTATATAACCACAGAAAGCTCGACTGAAAGTTGATAAACAATAATACAATAAAAGTGGTCCAATTGTATATGTCATGAACTCTGTAGGGTTCCTTTAACAATCTTAAAACTTATATTCTGCACTCTTAAATCTCCGCACTGTAAATATAAATGTAAATAAGATGAAAGGATGTGAAATTTGGATGCACTTTTTTAAATAAAAAAATCTCACAAAAAACATGACAGTTTCTGACATCTATATGGCACATTTGTTCTGATTTATTTTGTTTATTTGACATTTCTGCACATTTTAAAGTCTCTTTTTAAAGTCTGTTTGGATGCTGGTGGGTGTAAGGAGGGTTTAAGTTGGACTGCAGAGGAACACGTTGCTCACTAGTGTGTGGAGGAAAGTTGGAGTCAGTGCTGGAGGCGTGTTTTTTAAACGGTTCTGCTGCAGTGTTGGACGTGGTGGATGTGTCTGTCTCGGAGCAGTTTGTTCTGATATAGTGTTTCCTCAAACGTTGGAAGACCTCAGCCAGAAACACCCGGCCGTCCACCTCGTAGGCGCTGACGTCCGTCTGCTCTGCAGGCAGGCGGCCGCTGGAGGTCAGCTCTCTGAATGCCTGCAGAGGGAGATTTGAAGTGAATCTCTTAGATTAAAGCTGTATCCGTTAGAGTGTAGAGTATTTTACCTGACAGACGGGCTCCTCCAGGAGGTTTCCCCAGATGTAAAGGTGGCTCAGAGTTGTGCTGACGGCCAGAGAGTGAGCCAGAGACAGTAGACCCTTCCTCCCGATGTTGTTACAGCAGACAGACAGCCTGACAAAGAAAATACTTTAAATAAGAATAAAGGAACAAAAAAATACTTTGAAATGTGGTCAGAAATATAAATTCAGTCTGCCTAAAATAAGTTTAAAAAATGCCTCAAATCATGTAAAAATGTAATACTTTCTGCTCTTGATAGAAAGTATTGAAAATGTACAAATGACTTATTACCTTAAAAGTCCTTCAAGTTAAATACACTGGATTCTTTTTCATATTCCGACATCTGAAAATCCTAACAATAAGTTTAGAAAAGTCTAGATATGTAGTCCTCTTCATAGCCACACAACTCCTTGCTGGATACTTTTACCTCTTCATACCTTTTAAAATTAGACAATTTTCCGGAAAATGCTCAAAACCCAAACTTAGGTGATTAGCTCCATGATGTTTTAGGTGGATAAGAACCACAGTACAGTACAGTTGTTAAACAGATTGAGATAATGTATCTCTTATCCAGAGGGTGGAGAGTCTGGCTGGACAGCATGATGGATACCAAAGCCGTGTTGGACTCACTCTCTGAGGCTGCAGCCTGGCAGGGCAACGGCCTCGCTCAGGTACATCGCTCCTACATCTTCAATCCGATTGGAAGACAGGTCTATGACCTCTAGGCTCGGGTTCTGCTCCAGAAGCCCGGCGAGGAAACGCACGCCATCACGAGTCACACGGTTACTGCAGACAATAAAACACAAGACCGAGAAGATGTGCAGAAGCAGTAACAGTTTCTGAATTTCTGTTTTACTCCACAACATGTACATCACAACATATTAATGAAGAGTAGATTGTATTGACACCTTGATTTGGCTTTTAAATCAGACCCAACTGTTTAATGATGCCCAAACTTAACCCAGCCTTGACAAATTTGAAATAATCTAAATAATTGATAACGCATGGCAAGGTTGTGAAACACCACAAGAGTCCTTTATATTAAACCTCTACTGTTGTAAGACATAAAAGATGTGATGTGGAGGATGTGTCAGTTCGTACCAGCGCAGGTCCAGGTAGCGCAGGCCGTGGTTTTGTCGCAGGCCTTCAGTCAGCCTCTCCATCCCGATGTCGCTCAGCCCCATCTTCCCCAGGTGGAGCTCCACCAGGCTGCTGTTCAGAGCCAGCATGTCAGAGAAGTGCACCGCCCACTCCTCCTGACAGACACACAGAGAGATGTATTTATTATATAGAGTGATGTATTCTATATAATGCTTTGTGTTTGTACCTGGAGGCTGAAGAGCAGTGGTCTGCTGATATCCACAGAGAGAAGAGTCCTGTTGCTTTTCAACACAATGGAAAACGCTATCACACTCTGAGTGTCCTGCAGGGAAGTCACACAACAGTAAATAGATGTCCTTTTTATTTATTCTCTATATAATCCTTTTCAGAATCAGAATACTTTATTCCTCTCAGGGAATAGTGGGTATTATGACAGTTACTCAATTTTAGAGTGAAATAAAAATGTAAAAACTATTTATTTAAACATAATTTAATTTGTGTGTGCTTACTAGGTCGCAGTCAGCCAGCTGCAGCTCCTGCAGGGTGTTGTTCACCTGCAGACTGCTCGCCAGCTGCATGGCTCCTCTGCTCTCCATTTTATTACCCGACAGTCTGAGAGAGAGCAAAGTGCTGTTACACTGCAGAGACAAAGAAAGAGAAAGATTCTTTATGTTTGACATTTCAAGTCTTGAGCCAGATGTGTCAAACTCAAGCTAACAGTAAATGTATATCCTAACAAGAATGAGTGTGATTTTTAACGCCTGGTGTGTCTTTCTCGCTTGTGCCATTGTTGCTCAAAATGTATGTAGTAACCACTTAATCAGAATGGTAGTAAACAAGTGTTGAGAGACTGAATAATACATTGTTGATATTGGTATTTTCTAGGGATTTGTTGACAAAAACTAAAAGTAAGCAGAAAGGATGCATATGAATAGTTTTTTTTTTGTGTGTGTAAGAAATTAATATAAACCTCCAGGCTCTTGGCAAGAACTTCAGCTCCATTTATCTGGAAGTCGTTTAACATCAAGTCCAGAGATCGGAGAGCTAAACTTTCCTCCTGCTCAGTGAAAAAGAAACATAAAATACAACAGGCAAATAATTGATAGGAAATATGACGACATAAGAAGCAGCTGTTGGAGATATAACAGTTTCAGGCAAAACTAACCATTCAACTGAAACCTGGTATCTTTACCTGTAAGAGCTCAGCAAGGTGTCCAACTCCTTCATCTGTTATGTTGTTGTACCTGAGATCAAGACCTGATGATACAAATAATACAAGTTTAAAATGTAAAGATGTTAGAGAAGGTGTTGTTCACCTAAACCTGACAGCTCACCTGTCACACGCTTGTTGTTTTTCAGACATTTGGAGAGAGCGAGGATGTCTTGGTCATCAAGTCGCTGAACATTTCTCAGATGGTGGCTTCCTGACAGTTTTAAGGTGACATTTCTTGCAAACACACAACAACAAAACTTGAATTGAATATAGGATCAGACACCCATGCTGCCTTCAAGTGCACAGCATAAGTCCATTGACATGCTTTTTGATTGAATTAACACAAATGGATTGCTAAGATTTCATACTTTTAACAATAGTATAATAGTGGAGGTATAAGTAGGAGCAGTAGTATGTGGAGTTTATTGTATTCGGCAAGTAACTACAAAGTATAAAGTGTGTTTCCAGTGAACTGTAGTAGAATATAAGTGTAAAACGAAAATACTTCAGCAAAGCAAAAACGTCCAATTCTAGCTTTGTACAGTAAAGTATTATGCTACTTAAGTAAAGCATGGTGAAAATTAAAGTACATTTGCTTAAGAACTTTACTAAAGTAGAATGTGTAGGTATTTTTTGTTGCCACCGATAATCTCAATATGCCCTAGCAGCACCTGAAGGCAACCTTACGTTAGCTACGGAAGCTAATCCTAACGCTTTATTGACGCTAAACATGTCATTTTTTCGTAATTTCAGTAACATTTAGTCACTCACTCTGTTTCCGTCGTTTCCTGTAGAACTTTTAAAACGTGTGGATTTATTTGTATCTCATTTTCTGAGCAAACAGCGCAGTAAAACTCTGAAATATTTTCGCTAACCATCGTTGCGCCTGAAGCTTAAGTTTGAGTTGGCATGGCAACAAGGGAGGATGGCGTCTTTCGAAGGACAAAAGACAATCTTAAAAAATGTTTTGTGAATTTGTCATAAATAATAGTTTTTTATATTAACAATATTCTTTTTTTCTATTTGAATGGCAATGTTGTTTCTTTTGTAACAAAAAACACTAAATATTTGAATCTCAAACATTTATTTTACTTATGTTAAATTTTAATATAGTTCATATATTTTTCTTAGTGTTTATTTATATATTTAAGATATATCTAGTTTTGTACATACAGTACATTATTTTGTTATCATATAGTATTCTTTTATCATCAGTTTCTTTTGAACATATTTTTTAAGTTAACCATTCTTAATTTATACCTCTTTATTTCACTCTACGAATGCGCCATATTATATCTGAACAGATGATGTTATCAGAATACAGCTTGCCGTAAAGTTAATACAAGAAGACATGTATAAAAAAAACATTCAAACGCAAAAACTCTCTTATTCCTCAACATTTCCCCTGCAATTGACACACTTTGATTGTCCCTTTTTGTTTTGATTTTATTTTTCTTGCTCAGTTTTTAATACAGTAATGAACGTGTATATGCAATTCACATTTCTGCACAAGTAATGCAGATGTTTTATCCAAAAGAAAAAAAGGAAAGCATAAAACTAAAAAGTTCATGGAAATATAATGCAGTTTTCATGACAACTGTTATGCTAAGACCTAAAACAGCTGCTTTAAAAAAAAACAACTATATTTCATCACATGTCAAACACTTAAGATGGAAACATTTATGATTAATACAAAAACTCATATCTCATGGTGATACCAGGGCACCTATTAACTACATTATCTATTCAAACAATGCAAGTTATACTGGCGGACATATTTATCTAACCAACGTTTCTTTACATTTGTTTCTTCATTCGGAAAGTAAGAAAGCAAATCCAGCCACACGTCGATGTCCGAGAACATGATGCTAGTCTCAATTTCTTCGATAAAGTAGTGGAATGGGCTGCTAAAGTTGGAAACTAATCAGTAACACTGGAATAAATGGAGTTTACCTTAGGCTGGTATTCAAATGATACGTTAATTGGCTTAGTAGTGATATTTATACTTTGTAAAAAAGGTCATCATTTTTGCAGATTGCTCTAAACCTCCTTATGAAACTGAAATCGGGAACTTTAACAACTTCTGCTCTTTGTGAATTTTAGGGATGCACCCATAAGACTATTTGTCACCTAATTCATTTTCTGATACTTAAACTCAAGGACTTTTTTCTGCATTATGTAACATCCTTGAATCTTTTAGTGTAGGCAAATAAAATACTTTTTATCACAAAAAAGTCTCCTTGAGTTTTTCATCCAGAAACAATTGCGGAGGAAGTAAATGTGTTTCTCTTTTTAGAAATTCTGATTGTTTTCGTTTAGAATGTAAAAAAGTGGCACGATGAGTAATAGACAGGAAATTAGTTAACGGATTATTATATATTTCTTTTACAACTTGGGTCTCGTTTTTGCAGTTTCTCACCATCATTTCTACAAATAATATTAGCATTATACTAGCTTAAAGTAAGAAGTATTGGTTACAATTTCTCTTTGTACAGGAAAACTGTCTGAACATTTACACAATAGGTCTAACATGTCTTACTGGATATCTTGATCTCTTCTATTAAGATGGTAAGTACAGTATTATTACTTATGCAAATAATAACTATGAAATTAAGACTCAAATTGTCTTTCCCTTGTAAATCACTCAATGTCCATCAAAGTCAATTATATGGGGATATATATGAGAGCTGACTTTAATCCAATCAGCGGCTTTATTGTTAAAAAGTACACATTTTCTTTCGGGGGGGGGGCCTCACTGCTGCGGGGGGTTGTGCTCGGCATTGTCCACCGTCCTGATGATGACTATCTGCTCCAGGCTCTGGGCGGGGGGGGAGGGCTGGGGCCGCAGCTGCTCCACCAGAGCGTGCAGGGTTTCCGAGTTGATGGTCTGCTCCGTGTCGGGTTCAAAGGTCACCTGGTCGGCGGCAGTGATGTCGGGGTCGGATGGCTCCGCCTTGAAGTCCTGCAGGAGGGCGTCGGTGGCGTCTTCGTCGTCGTCAGCGGGGCCAGTGGCTGCTGACCGTGCGGGGGCTTTGGAGGTGGGGGTGGTGGGCTCGGGGTTTGCTGGCTCCCTGCCTTCAGGGATGGACGCCATGATTTTGTGCTCCTGAGAGAGTTTACTCTGGACGAACGCCACGGGGTGACTGGAAGCCAGGAGGACCACTGCTCACAAAACAGAAACAACACAAAGTTACCAAACCACAGGTAAACTTTGCACTCTATTTTCACCAATGGTTCTATTGATTAACTCAAGAAAAAATTAACAGAGAGGAGCAGGAACGACCTATTTTTGTGGCCGACCCTAAAGGTAGGATCTCATTGGTTACCTCCACAATTGGATTTTCATTGGAATTCATGTGGTGTTGGAGGAATATATTTAAAAAATCTGTTCCAAAGTACGAAAGGCTTTGTGTATTCTGCAAAGATTTTGGTACACACATTTCCGTCATATTGTAATATGGTATTAAGTTGTAATCGTTAATTCCTTTCCTCCAGAGTGAACTGATAGTTAAACCTTTCCCAGAAACACACACACACACACACACACACACACACACACACACACACCACACACACACACACACACACACACACACACACACACACACACACACACACCACACACACACACACACACACACACACACACACACACACACACACACACACACACACACACACACACACACACACACACACACACACACACACACACACACACACAATGCTCACCTGCTCTGGCTCTCTCCTTGTGTTGCCGCACTTCGTCAGCGTGAGCTTTCTCCTGATGTTTGATCATATTCTTCACACTGGCAAACCGGTTTCCACACAGCAGACACTGCACACCCGTGTTTCCGTCTGCTAACACACACAAACACACACACACATAATTATCGACATTTTGTTACATTTCATTTTGATCAGATAGGTCCTAATAAGACTGAATATATTTCCACTTGTGGGCTGTTTTATTAAGAACAAGCTCATAAAAAAAACCAGAATTTTAATTCTTGTATATTAGGATATTGCTCTTTGAATATTTTTTGATTTTATTGTCAGTATACTTTAAAGTGAAAAGACTGATTTTGATTGGCCTTGAGCAACACTCACCTGGATGAAGTCGCCTTATGTGTTTCTTCAGTTCGGAAGACGTCACAAAACTTGATTCACATTGGGGATGGGAACATTTGTACGGAGTCTCACCTGGAAAATTAAAATATATTTTAAAAAGTAGCTTTGAGCCAAGAGACGACAAGTCTCGATGTTTTCCGTAAACAAAAAATGACTTCTAAATGTGAAATTACCCGTGTGTTTTCGTGCGTGAGCGATGAGAGAAGAAGACACAGAGAAGGACATGCCGCACAGATCGCACTGGTACGGTTTTTCTCCAGTGTGTCGGCGCTTATGATAGGTCAGCGTGCTGGACTGAGCGAACGCCTGACCGCAGATGTCACACACGTACGGTTTCTCCCCGCTGTGCAATCTGTGAAAAAACAAACAAAATAAGTCAGAGATCAGTTGCATCTAAATAATACACAATCTTTAAACCTGCAGATAAATACCAAAAAAGGAGCAGGATAAAACTCTATCTTGACTCTCTGTGCATATACTAATGATAATAATACACTGTATGTGTGTACCTGATGTGTATCTTGTAGTTGGACGAGGTGGCGAACTTGAAGCCGCAGCGCTCGCAGGTGTACGGCTTCTCCTCTCCGTGGTGCATCCTGCGGTGAGCCACCAGCTGACACTTCTGAGCAAAACACTTGTCGCAGTCCGGGCAATTAAACGGCTTCTCACCTGCAACAAACAACAGAGAGGTTCAACTACATAGAAACGTTTTCCTATGTGTTCATCCAACAAGTGGTATTTGGTAACCGTTCCATGAACTTTACCTTCATCTTGATTGGGTAAAACATTACATATATATTGCTGGCTTGTGGAACCTACTATTTGTAGCAGTTGAAGTATAAATGGTAACTCGCCTGTGTGAATGCGCAGGTGGGTCTTCAGCTGCGTGGCCTGTCTGAAGGTTTTGGAGCAGAAGATGCAGACGAAGGGCTTCAGGCCTTTGTGGATCTTCTCGTGTCGGCGCAGGCTGCTCACGTCTTTGAAGAGTTTGTCGCACTCGGGGCACGCCAGCGTCAGCTCGTTCATTTCTGCCGCTTCCTGCACCCCCACCTCCCCCTCCTCCAGTGACATGTCCAGCCCCAGGTCAAATTCATCTGTCTCACCTGTGCCGCTCTCCTCTGCTTCATCCTCCATGTCCTCTATCTCCTCCTTCACGATCTTCCTCCTGCCTCGACCCCTACCTCTACCTCTACCTCTCCCTCTCCCTCTCCTCCCCTCTCCCACGCTCAGTCGAGGTTTCTTTGCTGTAGTTTCGTCATCCAGCGAGGGGCTCCAGTCTTCAGAGTTGTCCCCAAAATCTTTCACACTACCGTCAGAATCCTCCAAAGGCAGAATCTCACTTTTAAATCCACCTCTCCCTCTCCCTCTCCCCCTCCCTCTGCCTCGGCCTCTCCCTCTCCCCCTGTAGGCTTTGGGAGTCCCGTCAGTAGAGCTGCTCGCCTCCACCTGCTCACCACTAAAACTCTTCGGCTTTCTGCCTCTCTTTCTTCCCTGTCCTCTCCCAGCACTCTTCAGCGTAGTGGGAGAGTACTCTTCATCGGCTTCTCCCTCTTCCATATCTACATCCTCAGCCTCTTTGACAGCCGTCCCCTCTTCCTGAGACTCCCCCGCCGTGGAGACGATGGACAGGGGGACAGGAGAGCTGGGGCTCCCAGGAGTGGTGGGGCTGGGCAGAGAGAAAGCAGCGTCTTTATCCAGCTCAGACGCTTCACTGGGCTCGGACCAGTGCGGGGTCTCCTCCATGTACTTTGTGGCTTCAGAAATTCCCAGGAACACCGCCGCACGACGCACCGCCGCCTGTCTCGTGCTGAAACCATGAAAAGGAACATTTTAGTCATTTAAATAGCTGAAAAAAAAACATGTTGTTTAAGGTTAGTTCTCTTTAAACCAGTGCAAATTTGCAAAAGCTGTAAAAACGTTTGTACTAGGGCACCCTCATCTTAGTCAAATAGTGGACAAAGAGGACGTTTTAGTCATTTGTTATGCTTTTTCCCCCTGTTTTTAATGCCACAATTTATATTTGATGAAGTGTTACCTGCTGAGGTTCATCTGTCCAGTGTAGATAAACTCCAGGAGCTTCTCCAGGGCGTAGCGGCTGACCTTATCGGGGTCCAGGGTCGTGATATCTTGACCCTTCTCAGCCTGCGAGGAGAAATACTTGCTGAACGCAGCCAGGATGTTGCGGTGGGCTCTGAACTCTACGTCTCGCACCATGATGGTGATGTCACACAGGAAGTCCATCTCCCGCTGCTGATGGAGGCGGTGCAGCAGCAGCTTCCCATGGCTGGAGATATTAGCCATCCCTACACCTGGTAAGAGAGGAGAAATATAACATTAAAGCCAATCGTTATTATGTTCCCTCTTAATGACATACTGTCCTCTAGAAGGCGCTGTGAGATAATAACATAAATTGAAAATATTTTACATGTGATAACAAGTTGTTTTTTATCTGCTTCAAACTATTTACTGTATGTTGAAAGTATTTTTGTGTGATTAAATACATTAGGTCTGTTTGAATATATGTGTACTAACCAATACTAAACAACTGCTGCTCTAAAATGGCAATAGACAATTCAAATGTATTTAATTTTCTTGTAGAGTCTACCAAATAACATTGAAAGAAAAACTGCACTAAATAACTTTTTGAAGCCAAATGTGAGTACTCCTTGCACATGCCCCAACGACTTTAGTTATTTACTTTATTACTACAATTACAAATTGTATTAGTACTTTTCCTTTGAGGTCTGCAATTAAACTAGGAGTGGATTAGTTGAGGTAGTTATAAATAAAACTAAGATTGCTTTATCGTGTGTTTTCATTGTGTACAGTCCTATAGCAATGACTCACCTGGTGAAAATCCAGTGACAGAGCTGGAAAACAAATAGAACAAACAGAATAGTTCAATTACATAAAATAGTATTACAACAAATTACCTTTAGGCAAATAAAAATAAATCAATTCATTCATAATAAAAGTACATACTCTCAGTAATGTGACTGCTTCAGCTCCTCTTTAACACTTCAATTGTAGCTTTCTCTATTGAAGATCGTTATGAAATAACAAAAAACGTATAAGAAGACAATCCACTGAACATGATAAAAGTCTAAAAAACATGTATACTTTATATAAACAGTTTTTAAGATATGTGATTTTCTGAATGAGCAGCTATTTGACAGGTGATGTTGAAAATCAGTTTTGGAAAATAAAAGCTCCCGCCTGCTTCCTGAACAGGCCTTACAGTCATGCTAATGCTAATAGCAGTGTCGTACATCGTTTTAAATGACTTCTGTATGTGGTTTGTCGTTTTACGTATATTTATGAATCATTTGTGTACTTAACACACGGCCTCGAAACGATTATTACCAAAACGTTCGATTTATGAAGTTAGAGCTAACTGTTTTTGTAGTGGTAAAAAGCGCGGAAAACATTGTGCTCTTATTTCGAAGGTTCGATATGTTTTTACCGGTGGTGGCGACGTAATTTGCCACAGAATGTTATCATCGCTTATTTGAACGACGATAAGTGCAAATGCATCGTTAGCTACGGTAAACTGTTGGTGTAAATGCACTATGATTAATCCAGCACAAAGTAAATAAAAGCAGAAAAGTACCTTCTAATATCCGCGATCTCCAGCCATTATCCCCGTGACTTCAGAACTTCTCGCGATACTTCGCCAACAACAAAGACACTCGGCTGGGGCAAGATGAACATCCCCACGCCCGACAACTTTCGAGAATGGGGTAAGATTACTATCAGAAAAAAAAGTTGGTACAATAGTCTTTGGTTAACAAAATCAATTTCCTTTGAATGAATCAACACATTTTATTTCTCTAGTCTCTAGTTTTAAAATCATGGATCCGACTTTTTGTCTAAATTCTGGGACAGTAATGAGACTTTTTTTTTTGTATCTTTAATGTCAAGCAGAACAGTTAATGGATTTACACATTTAAAATATGTAAGATTAATAAATATGTATTAATATAACGTCATTATCATTATGAGCTTTAAATATTAGTGTATCTGACTACAGTAACTCCCAAAAATCCTATCCCTTATACCAGCTCTGCCTTATACCATAATACTCTAATTGCTGAATTAATGGAATGCTTTTCTTTGCAAAATAAAAAATTCCTTCTCAGTAATGTATATTTTGAAGCCAAAACGTTTGTCTGATAGTGTCTAATATTACAAAATTCAGGACTTTTCCTTTCATACCTGGGTAAACATATATTTACATTTGTAGGATGCTGCTCTGATGTGTTTCTCTATCTAGCTACTGGATTCATCTGATGATGTCTTGCTCTGTGGTGCTCGGAGCCGCTAAAGTAATTTTAATCTCAGCATGTGGAGTTTAATGGGGAGATAAGTGGACTGAATATTGCATGAAAAAAAAACACATCTCTCTGTGTCTGTCTTGTTCATTAATTTCCTTTTCTCCTGTTGTTATCCTGTTAACTACCATCAACCTTCATGTTAAATGTTGTTCCACTCACTGGTTGCTTATCCACTTTTTATCAATTGGTGGCTTAATATCCTTACTCTTTTCAAATGAGTGTCATTAATCTGCAGCTTGAGCTTCTGCGTCGTTAATCAGGAGCAAACTGCTTTCCAGGGAACTGTTTCATCTCATGAAGTCAGTACAGCTTTTCTCAGCTTACTTATTAACATGAAACTTTTATGCTGAAAGCCTCCTGCCCTGACATTTTCATCACATGTGTGCATGAATTTCTGTCCTCAAAGTGAAATATTTCCTGAGCAGATCTTTTTGAGATTACTTACTACAACATTTGTATTACAATTTTAGTTTTGACATTTGACAAAAAGTACTAGTTGTGTACAAATAGAGAAAAATATAATTTCCACTCCACTACTTTTATCTGAAAGCTGTAGTTACCTTACAAAATGCAATTTTTGAACACAAAGCATATGACAAGGTTACATGATGTTTTGGTATAACAATAAGTCCATTAATCCATTAGTTGATTTTCAGTAAAAAATAATTGTCAACAATGTTATTATCCTTATTATACTCGCATACTTTTAAATAACAGAACTAATGCAGGACTTAGTTATAAATGTCTTCTCTTTGAAAGAGTCTCCCGGGAAGGAAGAGGTCACAACCTTTAGTAAATATTACAAACTGAGATTTCACATTTGGCAAAAACAATTTGCATCAAGGGGAGGAATAGAGAATAAATAGACGAAGCCCTGATCATTTATTGATTTCTGTGGGCATTAACCCGCAACAACACAAACTAATGCAGCCATAATTAAAAAATGTATGTGAAAATAGTGCTAGAAAAAGTATGTAATCAGTCAAATCTACTTAAATTACAAGTATTGATTATGCAGTAAAATCTACACTGTCAGTGTGTTTTTACTGTTATATCATGACGCATTTTCCAGATAATTCATGAGGCTTTTTAAAGACTTTATTTAACTTAGGAAGGAGGAGAATATAGGAATACTTAATCTTTCACTTTATTGCAAACATTCAGAATCTTGTTTTTCACTGGAGATGAAAGATGTTTTATGAATAGTAATTAATTATGGTCACTGCATGAGTAAATGTTTTGTGTTGAATTCCACCATTAAAAAGGATACTAGTTGTAAAACGGAATTTGCATAATATTGGCGTGAACATGGCTATTACGTTACCATTGACTGTTAGCAGGCTCAATGTCGAGTCAAGGCAACATAATAAAGGAGACGGTAGCCGAAGTAATAAAAAAAAAGAATTTAATTAATAATTACCACCATGGTTGAACAAAGGAAATATAAAGTAATGACAGACAAGAACACATACTGCACAGACAGGATCAGCACCAAACTAAGGGGAAGGCAGAATACTTATACATGAGGTAATGACGAGACAAGACACACCTAGGTTAATTACAAATGGGTACACCTGGAGGGGAAACGATAAGGACTACAAAACCATAACAGGAAACTACAGCTAGACATGACACATCACACTAGGAGCGCCTGATCAGGGCACAAACACATAACACCCCCACACCCAACTTTATGTCCATAACCCCAAGGCGAAATGGGGGAATGAACATAAACAGAAGAAGGAAACAAGAAACAATAATACTGTCAGCACAATAACAAATACGAATTGTACTAACAGCACCGGTATGGACGGCCATAACCCCCACCCCCCCCCATGGATAAATAGCACCCCCCCCCCCCCCAGACTACAGCCGTGATAGCGCGTCAGCCAACACATTGTCCTTGCCCTTGACGTGAACCACGTCAACATCAAAGGCCTGCAGGAAAGGCTCCAGCGCATTAGCCGCTGGTTCGAATTCCGCATACCTGCCTATAAAGACCAACGGGTTGTGGTCGGTGTATATTTTAATCGGTACCTGGGATGAACCGACATACACCTCGAAATCGGAGAGAGACAAAATCAAGGCCAATGCCTCATTTTCAATTGTCGAATAGCGCCGCTGGTGTATATTAAACTTTTTAGAAAAATACGACACCGGATGTTCTATACCCCCGTCATCGTCCTGCAGAAGCACCGCGCCTGCGCCCAGCTCACTAGCATCCACAGCCAACTTGAAAGGCTTTGTGAACACAGGCGCTGCGAGTACAGGAGCACTGACCAGGATGGACTTTAATTGCTGAAACGCAAAAGTGCACCTAGGCGTCCACTGAAATGGGATCTTCGGGCTCAAGAGATCCGTGAGGGGAGAAGCTACCGCTGAGAAATTCCTGCAAAAACCCCTATAATACCCCGTCACCCCCAGAAAACACCGGAGGTCCCGACGTGTAGCAGGCTCTGGAAAGCCAAGTATCGCCTCCACCTTGGAGTGGACAGGGCGGACCTCCCCCCGCCCCACTACCTTGTCAAGATAGGTGACGGTCGCCCTGCCAAACTCGCACTTGGCCAGGTTTAGGGTCAAGTTTGCCTGACCAAGCCGGTCAAAAACTTCCCGCAAACTAACCATGTGCCCCTCCCAATCGTCAGAATAGATGACGAGATCATCGAGGCAGGCCTCACAATTAGCTACGCCTGACAGCACACGATTCACCAGCCTCTGGAAAGTCTCAGGCGCGTTGCGCATACCAAACGGCATTACCGTATATTGCAGGAAACTGTCAGGTGTCACGAACGCAGAAATTAGTTTAGCGCGATCCGTAAGTGGCACCTGCCAGTATCCTTTCAGCAAATCCAGCTTGGTTACATAAGACGCACTCCCCACCCTGTCGACACAGTCCTCCATTCTGGGCAATGGAAAACTATCAGGCCTAGTCACGTTATTTACCCGGCGAAAATCCGTACAAAACCTATCTGTCTTGTCTGACTTATCAACCAATAAGCACGGCGAGCTCCATGGGCTGAAACTGGGCTCAGCGATATTGTTAGTGAGCATGTATTCCACCTCTTTCTGTAACCGCGCCCGCTTATATGGATTTAATGGGTAATGCCTCCGCCACATCGATGTCATGTTGTAATACGTTAGTGCGCGAAGGAATATCGGAGAACAGCTCACAATGAGACCCAACCAAACCCCTGATATCATCTCGCTGCGTTGTTGATAAATGGCCAAGATGACAGTCAAGAGTGATCAATGACTCAGTGTTTGTCAACCGTCCCTCCACGACTGCCTTGGACGGAATAATGACGTTATCTTCCAGTTCTCCAACCCCCTCTGAAAAACAAAGACTGTCATTACTCTCATCAACGCAAGATGGGGCCAACATACAAACTGACACCGGCACAGTGGACACACTCGCAGAGGGAACAACAATACTGTCAATAGGATTCACCAGAGGCTCCCTCACATAATATGGCTTAATCATATTAACATGACACAAGCGAGTCTTCCGCCCACGATCCGGTGTCTCGATCAGGTAGTCCAAATCCCCTACTTTCTCTCTAACCAGGTACGGCCCACTAAACTGTGCTTGTAAGCTGGAGCCTGGGACAGGCAACAACACTAAAACCCTCTCCCCTGGCACAAACGTTCTATCCCGAGCCTTCCTGTCATACCAGCCCTTCATCCTCCCCTGTGTGTCACTCAGATTTATCCTCGCTAGTTCACATGCCCTCTTCAGCTTCTCCCTAAAGCCACAGACATAGTCTAACAGGTTCTTCGGCTCGCTCTCCCCCAACCACTTCTCCCTCAGCAGCTTAAGCGGCCCCCCTAACCGAATGCGCAAATACCAGCTCTGCAGGACTGAATCCCAAAGATTCCTGCACCACCTCCCTTGCGGCAAACAACATTAAATGAACCCCTTCATCCCAGTCGTCCTTCGTGTCACGACAGAACGACCGAAGCATTGTTTTTAGCGTGGAGTGGAACCTTTCCAAAGCCCCCTGGGATTGTGGGTGATATGAGCTAGAGAAACTATGCGATATATCCAGCTGCTTTAAAACCTGCGAGAAGATGCGGGATAAAAAATTCGTACCTTGGTCGGACTGTACCACGCGAGGCAAACCAAAAACGGAGAAAAACCTCACCAAGGCCTGTGACACTGTTTTGGCCGTTATCCGTTTCAGTGGAATCGCTTCCGGAAACCGTGTGTTGGCACACATAATGGTCAAAAGAAAGCTATTACCTGCCTTGGTAGGGAGTGGACCCACACAATCAATGATAACCCTCTCAAAAGGTTCCCCCACTGCCGGGATAGGGTAGAGTGGCGCCGGTGGAATGACCCCGTTAGGTTTACCCACCACCTGACACGTTGAACACCCCCTGCAGTGCTGCACCACATCCCGTTTCAACCCTGGCCAAAACAATTTACGCAGCACTCTATCATATGTCTTATTGACCCCCAGATGTCCTGCGAGCCTGTGATCGTGAGCCAAACACAGAATATTGTGACGGTATCTAAACGGAACCACAACCTGCGTCACCACATTCCAATCATTCTCCACTGACGCGTCGAGGCTAGGAGACCATTTACGCAGCAATACCCCGTCCCTCAGGATATAGCAACTTTTAGAAACCTCACTCTCTCCCACTCCCACAGTGTTCGCAAAAAGGCCTGACAGGCTTGGATCTCTACCCTGTTCCACGATAAGCTCCTCGCGAGCAAAATAAAACCCAGCCGCGCTACTGGCAGACTCACACAAGGAAGTAGAGGGCAGTAAAGGGCTGAGACCGGCTGTAATAGATGGAAGAACAGCATCACATTCAAGAGGGGCAATTTCAGGAACAAGCTGAGACGATGACCACAGGTCGGGTTGCCCCGGGAGCGCCCCCTCCACCTCAGGCTCCCGTGGTACTGCACCCTGGGGATTATCCATAAGTGGGTCACGACACTCAGGCACCCCGTTAACAGTCGCTATGATGGTATCAAACAAGTCCACGTCGTCCTTTTCCTCGGCCAGAGCCTTAATAACCATGGCCCGCGTGACTGCACATGAGGAGAACACCCTCGGATACGCATCCGCCAGGACGTCCAGTCCACTGCCCCAGACTCTGCTGGCACACAAGTCACATCTGCCTTCACGAGGACCCTACCCCCTGCCAGATCATTCCCGAGGATTAATGACACGCCCTCGACAGGAAAACAATTTCCCACCCCAATTACCACTGGCCCCGACACCAACTCAGATGTAAGATGGATAGTGTGAAGCGGAACTTCCATGACATGCATCCCAAAAGACCTGACAGTTATCCCAGCATCCACCTCCGAACCACTGTCAAAAGGCAGCAAATCTCTCCGAATAAATGACTGGGACGCAGCCGTATCCCTTAATATGGTCACAGGAACCTTCACCCCTTCGCCGGACAAGGATACAAACCCCTCACTGATGAACGGTAAGTAAGCTTTCATATCCTCACCCCTTTGGGCATCCCTACTCAGAGATGTGTGTGTGGGTGTGGGTGTCATTACCAACGATATTTGTTTACTGGGACGGGTAAGGGCAAAACAGTTCTCCTTTATGTGGCCTTTTTTACCACAGTGGAAACACTCACGCATTTCTCCCCTCATTCCCCGCTCAGCAACCTCGCCCACACTGCCACCGCCAGAGGCCACAGGCCTGTCACCCAAGCCCCACCTCGGTCTACTCTCCACACTGCGCACGGGATAATTAGGTCTGTCAAAGAGCACTTTGTGCGTCAACACGAACTCATCCGCAAGGCTCGCAGCCACCCAGCACTCAGTCACCTTATGTTCATTAATGTACATCGCCACATTATCGGGCAAACAATAGGACTTAAACTCCTCAAGAAGCACGAGTTCCCGCATCTTAACCAAAGTGTCCACCTTCTCCGACGCGCACCAACGATCAAACAACAGCTCCTTCTCGTAAGCAAACTCCACGTAGGTCTGCACATTGTTCTTTCTAAGAGCGCGAAACCTCTGCCTATACGCCTCCGGCATAAGCTCGTAAGCCCTAAGGATAGCAGCCTTCACCACGGCGTAATCCTGGGTGTTTGGGCAAAGTGACGCGTAAACGTGTTGTGCTTTCCCGGTGAGTGCGCTCTGGAGAAGTAATGTCCACTGGTCATTAGGCCATTTCAGAGTTGTGGCTATATTTTCGAACATAGAAAAATATTTGTCAACATCCTTCTCTGAAAATTGCGGGACCAGACGTAGGTGCCTAGTAGCATCGAACCTAGCTTCAAGATGCACTGCCCGCGCCTCTACCCCAAGCCTTCCAAGCTCAAGCTCATGCACGCGCCCACGTTCTGCCTCCTCCGCTTCCCGAGCGCATAACCGCTCTGCATGTCTCAGCTGCTCGAATTTAAACTCTAGTTCCATCTTCCTCAGCAAAACCTGGTTCTCCGAAACCGGGTCACATGTGACTACCTCCTCCTCCTCAGGTTTGCCCACAGAGCACTCCATAACCTCCTTGGCGGTCAAAGCCTCCACCAGCGCTAACCGCTGCTGCTGCTTTTTTCATGCTCGGGGCAAGCCTGACACCGTAATGCTCTACTATCCCCGATAATTCCTCCTTAGTGCACAAGCCCAACAAGTTGACCGTTGGCCTAGCCACAAACTCACATACCTTCACAGGCATACCTGCCCTAGTACCGTCGCACCGGGGGAGGAAGAAACTAAAGAACCAACCCTGCTTCCACCAGCATATACGACCAACCAATTAACATATACACAAAAAAAAAAAAAAACGGCTTCACCCTACACGTCTGTACAGTCTGTTCTTAATAACTCTGGCCACCGCTCCCCTACCGCTATACACTAAATAGAGAAGAGCACCGGTATGACCTTCTGAAGCATCCACACTCAAAATTATTCGCAAGAGATTAACAACTGTCGTGTGTTTAAAAAAAAAAAACCTAAAGCCCATCCCTTAATCGTTTCCATCCCTCACTATCAGACCCCCTATATAACTAACTAGCTGACATACGCCGGCCTAGGAGGAGCCTGACAGGGTCTTCCTACTACCCCGACCAGCATAGACGGTATGTCTACTAGGCGAAGGAAGGAACCATAGAAAATGGTCCAGCTGCCCTAGCTGGATGAAAACGCTCCTTATTGGAGAATTGTTTACCAAGAGGGTATAAAACATGGGCCGCACACACGACACTGTCAACCATAATTCAAAGCGTGGACTAAGCTCAGCGGCCACCACCAAATTCCTGCTCAAATCAGTTTGGCACGAGTCCCCATATTACGTTACCATTGACTGTTAGCAGGCTCAATGTCAAGTCAAGGCAACATAATAAAGGAGACGGTAGCCGAAGTAATCAAAAAAAGAATTTAATTAATAATTACCACCATGGTTGAACAAAGGAAATATAAAGTAAAGACAGACAAGAACACATACTGCATAGACAGGATCAGCACCACACAAAGGGGAAGGCAGAATACTTATACATGAGGTAATGACGAGACAAGACACACCTGGGTTAATTACAAATGGGTACACCTGGAGGGGAAACGATAAGGACTACAAAACCATAACAGGAAACTACAGCTAGACATGACACATCACACTAGGAGCGCCTGATCAGGGCACAAACACATAACAATGGCATATCTCTGTGCAGTTGAAAATGTAAATGCAAAATGGAATTACTGTCAAGTGACATACATAGCGGCTTTATTATGTGCACAACATTTGTTGGCAATGAAAGTCAAATGTCCCAGGCTCCTCTAACAATGCAACATATTATATAACCTAAAAACAAATGAAGAAGTAAAACAGTGCAAAAAGACAGTGAAAGTGAGACAATAGAGCATGGAATACCTATATACATGTAAACTAAAATGTGACAAGATATTGACACATCAAAGGTTTATAGAGTGGCGAAGTCCCTCCCCTTCCGGTGGACCGCCATGGGACCTTATTTAGAAAAAATTATGTATTGAAGTCAATGGAGAGAGAAAGATTATCTTTCGATCCCGTTTGAATTGTGCCACGAATTACACATGTGATGTTTGTCAATTTAAAATATAAGTTACACATTTAACACATTTGTTTGTGTGAAACGCTCAAAGAACTACATCTCTGGTCTCGCAGAAACAACACACGTCACCAAGATTTGAAGAGTTTATCGCCGGCAACTAGAGGGCAGCATCACTGCTGTCGCTGTCCGGATATGCCGTGCTCTGACCCCGGTAGTGCGAGCGGCCATTTTAGTTCAAATATTGTTCATTCACTCCGCCTCGAGTTGAGACGTTCATCCACTCATTCATGTAAGATTGTTTCCACTATTGTTTGGTGTGTCTTTACTCTATGTAATTGAATATATGTGTATTGGTCATGACATGCATGTATGTAGTACTTTGTCAGCTTATCTTATCTAGTATCTATCTAGTACTTTGTCAGCTTATCTTGCTGCATTGCTCTGTTTCAGGGTGTCGTCATCCTTGTCATTAAAGTACCGAAACTGACATTGAGGAGTGTGTTTCTTCATGACGACACCATGGTCATTGTTGGATGCCCTGTCCCCGGCTGCGAGTTTGAATCCGAAGACTTGTCTGAAGCACTCGTCATTGCTATATTGACGATTCATGGATTTAGCCACCAGCACGCAGCGCCCTGTCATGGCCGCGCCAGCCCAGGCCCCAGTCCCTCACGGCCCCAAGACTCCGATCGGCCCAAAGTTGATGTGGGCGTGTCGATAGAGGAATGGAACGTGTTTCATCCGCCGTTGGGACGTATCCACGCCGGCTCAGGCATAGGGGATGCCCAAGCCCCCTTCCAGCTGTTTCAGTGCGCTGGGTCTGTACTTGGAGACAGCCTGTTTGAAAAGCCGTCCAGACGCCGCTTCCGGACCCTTGCCAGACCTAATCACCGTCATCGCGTTCCCTAGCTGTCATCCCAGTCGCTACATGCGTCCTGCGCACCGAGCTACTTCAGTTCCGCCAGGAACGCGATGAGGACATTCCGTGCATTCGCTGCAGAGTGCGGGGTAAAGCAGAGACATGCGCATATAATGCGGTATGCGAGTGTGGTAAGGACGTGGACTATACCGACCACATCATCCGTGATGTTTCTGCTCAATGGCATTTGTGACTCGGACATACGCCGCGAGACGCTGGGGACACCTGACGTCCTGGTTAAGCCAGTTAATGACGTAATTGCACTGTCGAGAACAGCGAGATGGCCAGTCGTAACACTCTCCCGTCGTGCCTCCAGTATCAAGCCCCTGTCGTCATCTCCGGCACCTGAAGACGATGGCACGGCCAACCGGGGCTCGGCCGACGGAGCTTCGGATATCCGCCTTAGCCCTGACACGGCTGACACGCCAGACCAGCCCTTGTCTGTCAATGCGACGAGGTCAGCCAACGGCAGGCTGCGTGGGGCCAGGTGACCCCGGGATGCCCAGTGATCATGTCTCAGCGCACGGTCCCCCCGGCGCGCCCCGCAGCAATGCGTTCCCTTGTACGCCAAGAGACAAACAACGGATGAAAGGTTGGCTACTCGGGAGATATGCCTCGTCGACGTTCAATACTTGCTCCCACGAGCACTACACATGCATGGAGGGGCCACCTATCGAGATGCACATGGACCCCGCAGCTACGCCTAGGGCATGTCACACCCGCGGCTACAGTGCCTCTACACTGGCAGCGGAGGGTCCACGATGTCCTCCTGCGGGACGAAGCCCCTTAGGGTCATTGAACGTGTGCCATACGGCGAGCCAGTGGCGTGGTTCCATCGTATGGTAGTCACTCGGAAGCACGACGGTTCCCCACGCAGGACCGTGGACCTCTCCCCCCTCAACAAGTTCTGCCAACTTGAGACCTTCGCCACTGAGTCCCCGTTCCACCTTGTATGCCGCGTCCCGAAGGGCACCTGGAAGACCGTCACGGACGCCTGGAACGGCTACCACTCAGTGTCCCCCCTGCGTGAGTCGGATCGCCACCTCACTACCTCATCACACCCTTCGGCCGTTGGTGCTACACCGGGCACCACAGGGTTCCTGTCATCAGGGGAAGCTACAAACCGTCGGTTTGATGCCGTCCTCTCGACTATGAACGCAAGGAACGTTGTGTGGATGACACCATCCACTATGACACCGACCTGTGAGCAACACTGGTGGAGGGACCAACGACTTCCTGATGCTTGTCGGCCGGTCGCGGCATTGTGTTGAACCCAGACAAGTTTCAGTTCGCGGAGAGGTGCGTCGATTTCGCTGGCTTCAGGGTGTTCTGAATCTACCATCGAACCGCTCCCGAAGTACTTGGACGCCATCCGGGACTTTCCCACCCCCAGGCTCCACGACGGACATCAGGAGTTGGTTCGGCCTTGTCAACCAGATGGCCAACTACGCCCAGTTTGCGTGAGACGATGGCTCCATTTAAGCCGTTTCCTCAGCCCCACGCTGTGTGTTCCTATGGTCCCCCGTTCTGGAGGAGGCCTTCCAGGCGTCCAAGCAAGCCATAATGGAGGCCATCCGCGAGGGCGTGGAGATCTACGATATGCAGAAGCGTACCTGCCTCCGCCCCATGGACTGGTCCATGCGTGGCAATTGGCTACTTCCTGCTCCAGCAACATTGTCACTGTGCCTCGGGCATACCGGACTGCTGTCCAGGTGGATGGAGGATCACCCTCGCGGGTTCGCGTTTCCTGTCCCCTGCGAAGCAGCGCCTATGAGGCCGTCGAGGGAGAGGCCCTAGCTGTGGCCTGGGGTCTGGAACAGAGCCGGGTACTTCACGCAGGGGTCCGACAACCTCGTCGTGGTCACCGACCATCAGCCGTTGGTGAAGATCTTTGGCGACCGTATGCTGGATGAGATAACGATGGCGCTTTGACATTGTGCATCTGCCTGGCAAGAGCAACTATGCCGCTGATGCCACGTCGAGGCATCCTTCACCCTCGGGCTCAGCGAACGGCCTCTCCTTGGGGCTGCCGCCCGTGGAAGTCAGCACTCATGGCCTCCATCGCGACGACGCCACGGGAGCTCGGAGCCGTCTCTTGGCCCACTCCTCGCACGGGAGACAGCGGCTGACGGATGCCTCGGCCACCTCCTCCAACTCATCGAGCAGGAGGGTGGGATTGACGTAGACCCTGGCGAGTCTGTCATCGGTCTGTGAGTCCGTCTACGCACAGGACGGCGTCCTGCTCTATCGGGACCGCGTCGTGGTCCCCCCATCCCTCCGTGGGAGAGTCCTTCGGGCATCTCCATGCCGCTCACCAGGGGACCTCAGCGATGGGGCAGCATGCCCGAGCCATAGTTTACTGGCCTGGGATGTCCGGGGACATTCAGGCCACCAGGGACGGGTGTGCAGACTGCAACCCGCAACGCTCCGTCACAGGCGGCTTACAACACCCCCTGCCGTCCTCCACTCCCGTCCACGCCATTCGAGGCGGTGTTTGCTGACTTCTTCGACTATGGGGGCCGCCACTACCTAGTTGTCGGGGGACCGTCTCTCGGGCTGGGTAGAGGTCCTGAGCTCTACGGCGGGGTACTGCCCTGGCGGGCTCAGCTGGCCTGGTCCAACACCTCCGTTCGTTCTTCGCCACCTTCGGCGTACCGGAGGAGCTCTTGAGCGACGGTGGTCCGGAATTCAAGGCGAGCCACACTGAGGACTTCCTCCGCTTATGGCACGTCAAACACCGTGTGTCTTCCGTTAGCTTTCCGCAGTCGAATGGGAGGGCGGAAATTTGCGGTTTAAGACTGCTAAGCGCCTCCTGATGTCCAACACCGGCCCGTCCGGTCGGCCTTGATCAGGACCGCTTCCTGAGTGCTATGCTGGCAGTTGCGAAACAGGCCTGACCTCAACTGCAACCTCTCGCCGGCGCAGATCATCGTGGCTCGCTCTCCTTCGTGAACCGCCTCGAGAAGTTCTCGAACCCGCATATCCGCCTGCTATGGCGCGAGGCATGGGCGGCGAAGGAGGACGCCCTTCGGATCCGTATGTCCCGTACCACCGAGTCTCTGGGGACTCACTCAAGACCGCTCCGCCCATTGGCACTCGGTGAAAGGGTATTCCTCCAGAACCAGCAAGGCCCGAGCCCCCACAAATGGGACAGGTCAGGGATCGTGGTGGAGTCGCCGGGCCACGACCAGTATCGGGTCAGGGTTGACGATTCGGGACGTTTAACACTGCGCAACCGGCGTTTCTTCCGTGCCTACACGCCGGCCACACCCTGCGCCCGTGAGCAGTCGGCTGCGCCGTTGCCGCCGCCCGCTGCTCTGGGCCATCAGCCCCCACCTATCCACCCGGGCTGGGCGACGCCCCAGGGGATTGCTCAGCGGCCGGCTGTTGGACCCCGCAACTCAGCTATGGGCGCTTCCCCACCAGCACCTGCTGGTGAGGCGTCCTCTGACCTCACCGTTCCTACGGGTGCCTTCCTGGGCGCACCGCTCCCGGTGCCGCAGTCGCCGCCGACGCTGCCACAGCCTACTCGGCTAGGCCGCGTGAGGAGGCCGCCTGCATGTTACGAGCCCGAGTCCGGCAGCTGGATTTAGACAGTTAATCTATTCCGGTCCATAGTTTTCCGGTCTGGGGGGGATGAAGAGTTTATCGCCGGCCACTAGAGGGCAGCGTCACTGCTGTCGCTGTCCGGATATGCCGTGCTCTGACCCGGGTGGTAGTGCCGAGCGGCCATTTTAGTTCAAATATTGTTCATTCACTCCGCCTCGAGTTGAGACGTTCATCCACTCATTCATGTAAGATTGTTCCACTATTGTTTGGTGTGTCTTTACTCTATGTAATTGAATATATGTGTATCGTCATGACATGCATGTATGTAGTACTTTGTTAGCGTTATCGCTCCACACATCCGATCCTTCTTCACTTTCATTCTCTCTACCCCTTTCCAAACATAACAACTAATCTCTTCTCATCACTACACCTGTCCGCCTTAACCTTCGTTCCCTCTCCCCTCTACCTTTGCCTCATCGGTGCTCTCAGCCCTCCCTTCCTCTGACTCGTTCCAACTCCTGCCTCCAAAACTCTGCTGCAGAAAACTCTCCTCTCTACTCTCTCATCCTCTCTGGACTCTCTCTGTCCTCTCAACATCTCGGCAGCTCGTCAGTCGCCTCCTGCTCTCTGGCTAAATGACGCACTGCGTGCTAATAGAACCGTCCTTAGGGCAGCAGAGCGAACGGTGGAAATCCAAAACACCATGACGACCTCCTAACCTATCAGGCTCTCCTCTCCTCTTTCTCTGCTTCGATCTCTCAGGCAAAAAGCACTTTTCTTTCAAGATAAGATCCAATCTTCCTATTCCAATCCCAAAAAAACTATTTTCCATCTTCTCCACCCTCTTGGACCCTCCCAAAGCCCCTCCCCCCTCCTCACTTCTGTCAAGCGACTTTGTTAACCACTTTGAAAACAAGGTTGATGATATTCGCTCTTCTTTTTCTGACTCACCTTTACTCACCACTGGGTCACCAGACCCTCCTTCCACCCACACACTAACCTCCTTTTCCCCTCTCACCCAATTCATTCTGTCCTTTCCCCGCTCAGAGACCCAGGTCGTCGCATGCATCTCTGCTTGTCTAGCTGACATCTCTCAGTGTATGTCTGCTCATCACCTCAAGCTCAACCTTGACAAGACTGTGTGAGAGAATATTTTAATCCGATCTGTGTACTTAGAGGTCCTCAGTCTTTCTGTAAAAATGTTAATCACAAAGTTATGCTTTTTGGTAAACCGCATATATTCCTGCCTGTAATGTGATCCTGTGTGTAACTTCTCAGGAAGACACAGGTCAAGAGGTCATCTGACTTCCTGTGGGGGAGAAGCTTGGCTCATGTGGGTTTGCAATGCAACGAGTCTTTGTCTCTCTATCTGACTTGCATTAAAGGAAAACCCGCGTGTTTTAGGGCCCTCCTCTTCTCATGTATAGATGTGTTCCTGGCTCCTTTGTCTTCAGAGTTTGCCTGGTGTCCCACAAATAAGTTGTGCATATACCTTGTGAATTCTCCGGCCGTAATATACTTTCAATAAATGTCAATGTTTGACTAAGGCGAATCCAGCTTCCATTCCTTTCACGAGCATTGGCTCAGCATTGATAACAGAAGTTTTCCTTACAGACTGAATTGCTTTTTCTTCCGGGAAAAGATTGTCCCACTCTTGACCTGACAATCAACATCGGCACCTCTGTTGTTTCCCCGACTCAGACTGCAAGGAATCTGGGTGTGATCCTAGATAACAACCTGTCCTTCACTGCAAACATCGCTGCTGCAACCCGTTGCTGCAGATACACGCTTTACAACATCAGGAAGATACGTCCCCAGCTGACCCAGAAAGCCACGCAGGTTCTGGTCCAGGCTCTCGTCATCTCACGCCTAGACTACTGCAACTCCCTCCTGGCTGGTCTACCTGCATGTGCTATCCGACCTCTGCAGCTCATCCAGAATGCAGCGGTTCGTCTGGTCTTCAACCTTCCTACATTTCCCCACACCACTCCGCTCCTCCGCTCCCTTCACTGGCTTCCGGTAACTGCTAGAATCCACTTCAAGACACTGGTACTTGCATACCATGCTGCGAATGGATCTGGCCCTTCCTACATCCAGGACATGGTTAAACTGTATACCCCAGCGCGTGCACCACGCTCTGCATCAGCCAAACGACCCAAGTTCCCATCAGCAAAAACACGTGGGTTTGCTATCCTGGCTCCAAAATGGTGGAATGAGCTCCCCATTGACATCAGGACAGCAGAAAGCCTGCACATCTTCCGGCGCAGACTGAAAACTCATCTCTTTCGACTCCACCTCGAGCGATAGAATTACTAACAAAAAACTGCTAACAGAGCACTTATATACTAATAAAGGACTGGCTTATTTATAGCCAGTTGAGTAGCACTTGAAATGTTTGGCTCTATGAAACCTGATGTACTTATATGATTCTGTTTTCTTCAAGGTTGTGTCTTCCTGGTCGAATGTACTTATTGTAAGTCGCTTTGGATAAAAGCGTCAGCTAAATGTAATGTAATGTAATGTAATCTTATCTAGTATCTATCTAGTACTTTGTCAGCTTATCTTTCTGCATTGCTCTGTTTCAGGGTGTCGTCATCCTTGTCATTAAAGTACCGAAACTGACATTGAGGAGTGTGTTTCTTCAAAGATGGCCGTCACTACTCTCTTGTCAACAAAACGATTGACTACCCTCACTATCAGTATCACCACAATGAAACACGTCCAGAAGAATGTCATGCAAAGCTGCCTGCCTGCCTTCCTTTGATTCTCTCTGCCTGGTCTTTTTAATGTTCAATGTCAACCATTTGTGCAGATAGCATGAAGTAGAAAATATCGGCTATTGCCGATGCTAGCATTAGCATTTCTCCCCCGGGCTTAAATTGTGTATTATAGAATGATCACACCGGTGACAGTACTCGTCAAAGGGTTCACGAAATATGACTACTACTCTTACTGACTACTACTCTTACTGTTTAACATTTAACATTTAACAACCAATCACATGAATCTCCCGCCCCAGACACACAAGCACACGGTTTGATTGGCTAGAACTTGGACTGGCATATGATTCATTACATTACATTACATTGCATTTAGCTGACGCTTTTATCCAAAGCGACTTACAATAAGTACATTCGACCAGGAAGACACAACCTTGAAGAAAACAGAATCATATAAGTACATCAGGTTTCATAGAGCCCAACATTTCAAGTGCTACTCAACTGGCTTTAGGTAAGCCAGTCCTTTATTAGTATAAAAGTGCTTCGTTAATAGTTCTAACGCTCGAAGTGGAGTCGAAAGAGATGAGTTTTCAGTTTGCGCCGGAAGATGTGCAAGCTATCTACCGTCCTGATGTCAATGGGGAGCTCATTCCACCATCTTGGAGCCAGGACAGCAAACCCACGTGTTTTCGCCGATGGGAACTTGGGTCCCCCTCGCAGCGAGGGCGCAACGAGTCGTTTGGCTGATGCAGAGCGTAGTGCACGCGCTGGGGTGTACGGTTTAACCATGTCCTGGATGTAGGAAGGGCCAGATCCATTCGCAGCATGGTGCGCAAGTACCAGTGTCTTGAAGTGGATTCTAGCAGTTACCGGAAGCCAGTGAAGGGAGCGGAGGAGCGGAGTGGTGTGGGAGAATTTAGGAAGGTTGAAGACCAGACGAACCGCTGCATTCTGGATGAGCTGCAGAGGTCGGATGGCACATGTAGGTAGACCAGCCAGGAGGGAGTTGCGGTAGTCTAGGCGTGAGATGACGAGAGCCTGGACCAGAACCTGAGTCGCTTTCTGAGTCAGCTGGGGACGTATCTTCCTGATGTTGTAAAGCGTGTATCTGCAGCAACGGGTTGGCTAGACAAGCAGAGATGCTTGCAACGACCTGGGTCTCTGAGCGGGGAAAGGACAGAATTAATTGGGTGTCATCAGCGTAGCAGTGGTAAGAAAGACCATGCGGGCTAATGACTGATCCGAGCGAGTTTGTGTACAGGGAGAAGAGGAGGGGACCAAGAACAGAGCCCTGAGGGACCCCCGTAGTTAATTGACAAGGGTCGGACTCAGACCCTCTCCAAGTCACCCTGTAGGTACGGTCTTTCAGGTATGAGGTGAGGAGGGAAAGTGCAGAGTCTGAAACTCCAAGTTTTTGGAGAGTGCGAAGGAGGATCTGATGATTCACCGTGTCGAATGCAGCAGACAGGTCCAATAGGATGATGACAGAGGAGAGGGATGCAGTTTTGGCAGTGTGCAGTTCCTCCGTGACAGCAATGAGAGCAGTTTCTGTGGAGTGACCTGCCTTGAAACCAGACTGGTGCGGATCCAGAAGGTTGTTCTCATGGAGATAACAGGAGAGTTGTTTAAAGACAGCGCGTTCAAGTGATTTAGACAGGAACGGGAGGAGAGAGACAGGCCTGTAGTTTTATAACATCAGACGGGTTGAGAGTGGGTTTCTTTAGGAGAGGGTTTACTCTGGCCTCCTTGAGACTGTTTGGAAAGTGACCAGAAGTTAGAGAAGTGTTGATGAAATGGGTGAGAAACGGTAGAATATCAGGAGCGATAGTCTGAAGGAGGTTTGAAGGGATAGGGTCTAGAGGACAGGTGGTAGGGCGGGCAGAGGTAATGAGGGTAAGAACCTCACTTGGAGAGAGAGGGGAAAAGGAGGTAAGTGTGTTGGTGGAAGGAGGGTCTGGTGAGTAAAGGTGAGTCAGAAAAAGAAGAGCGAATATCATCAACCTTTTTTTCAAAGTGGGTAACAAAGTCGCTTGACAGAACTGAGGAGGGGGGAGGAGCTTTTGGAGGGTCCAAGAGGGTGGAGAAGATGGAAAATAGTTTTTTAGGATTGGAATAAGAAGATTGGATCTTATCTTGAAAGAAAGTGCTTTTTGCCTGAGAGATCGAAGCAGAGAAAGAGGAGAGGAGAGCCTGATAGGTTAGGAGGTCGTCACGGTGTTTGGATTTCCACCATTTCCGCTCTGCTGCCCTAAGGACGGTTCTATTAGCACGCAGTGCATCATTTAGCCAGGGAGCAGGAGGGGACTGACGAGCCTGCCGAGATGTGAGAGGACAGAGCGAGTCCAGAGTGGATGAGAGAGTAGAGAGGAGAGTTTCTGCAGCAGAGTTTGGAGGCAGGAGATGATTAGATTGGCTGACGCCTCCGTCGAGGCGTCAAAAGTAGAACATTGCTCTACTTTGCTTTTGCAGCGAGTACCGCGAGAGAAACTACGCTTTGCTCCCACAATGCAGTTCGGCGAATCGTGACGTCACCCCATTCAAAGTGAATGGGCAGAAGCGTTGAAGCGCCAATGCACGCCGCCGTGTGTAGGGGCCACACAGCAGCGTTAAAAAAATCTTCCAACGCTTCTGCCCATTGACTTTGCCTCACTTTTCGCCGAACTGCATTGTGGGGAAGCAAAGCGAAGATTTCCAGGATTTTCAAGATTCAAAAGTTGAGCAATGTTCAACTTTTGAAGCTGAGGTGGAAGCGTCAGCCAATCAAATCCCGTTTATGCAAATCTGACAGTACAAGCGCTAGCCAATCAAACCGCGTGCAAGCTGGGAGTGACATACCGCAGTTAATTTTCTATATTCCTAAAAATGGAGGAGAAATTAGTTATTGTGGTAGCAAATCACCCGGTTCTTTATGACCAGTCCCTATTAACTTACCGGGATACAAACCGGAGGAACCAGGCATGGAGGGAGGTGGCAGAGATAGTGGGTGAAACGGATAGGTTTTCGCCTGTTTGGGATTTTATATCCAGTTTACTTAGTTTTTAAAGGAGCAGAGTATTATAACACTCCTTTAATATTTCTTCATTCACTCATTCTGCTATTTGTGTGTGTGTGTGCGTGTGTGTGTGTGTGTGAGGATACAATATGTGTCAGTGTTAAACAGAGAGAGAGAGAGAGAGAGAGAGAGAGAGAGAATATGAGAGAGAGAGAATATGAGAGAGAGAGAATATGAGATAACAGAGACGTTTAACTGCCTCCCGACAGTGATAATGGATGAGAAAAGCAGCTGATGTTCTTTAAAGAGACACGTCTGCATTCAGCTTTCCTATCGTCAGGTATTTAAGTAAAAGTACCAAATCATATACATTGTCAGGAGGTTAGATTAGGAGCCAAGATTAGAAAATGTAATATTTAAGAAGATACTCGTTATTTATTTTTCTTTGATTTCTAGTTATTTTGGGAAGAAGTTGATCAAATACCAACATTGCTAAGTATAACACCACAGATATAAGAACATACAGTGGATTAACTCTGAAACAATGCTCACTCTTTTTATCTTTCTTCCTCCCACGTAAACACAGAGTAACTGACACACTGATTATTAGTTCAGCTGATTGGTGACGTCAGCTCTGCAGAGAAAGAAGATGTGTGTGTTTAACTGTGTGTGTGTGTGTGTTTAACTGTGTGTGTGTGTGTGTGTGTGTGTGTGTGTGTGTGTGTGTGTGTGTGTGTGTGTGTGTGTGTGTGTGTGTGTGTGTGTGTGTGTGTGTGTGTGTGCAGCAGCCATGAAAGACAAACATTTGATTTCCTCTGTTTTTTCTTAATTCCTATTGAATTTTATTTAATTGCTTAATATTTATTATCTCAATATAAAACATTTCGATTTTTCAAAACTGGAGACGATGACAGCATTTCTCAAGATAATGACTTATGAAATATAAATAACACAAAAAATTAATTCTGTTGATTACATTTGATAGGCGAGTTAAATCTCATCTAGGAATTAAAATATTCGACACATGGTCTTAAAGGGCTTTCTCACCAAAAGAAATGTCTTATAAATTAAACATATTATGCTAAGGTTTATTTCTCATTATCTCCGGAAAACCACTTTTACGATAACGATAACGACATTAATAGAGAAGTAATCAATATGCACCATTGATTTTTTGGGCTTCTATATTCCCTATGTGTATTTGTATGTGTGTTTTTGTGTGTGAGAGTGTGTGTCTGCTAATATGTCATTGCAACAATAAATCATTGTAATGTTCCTTTAATATTTCTTAAGGGAACTTATCTTAGTAGGTTCACAGGTATTACCGTATTTGTACCATCTGCTATAAAACCTCTGTGTTATTTATATAATTTTTGTTGTGCATACATTATATATTTCCAAAGACATTAAAGATTAACTGTTTCTGAAAACCTCTGTAGCTTTCTACAAAGGTTTTCAGGCGGGGTTTAGCAGAGGCAGCTGCTAAATTTAGAATTTAGTGCACCCGGAAGTAAGATTTTCCCTTCAAAATAAACATGTTACTTTAAAAAATCGAATTACTTTATAAATCTCCTCATTTCTAATCCATTGTTTTTATTTTTGTGTTTTATTATATTATACAGCCATTAAATATTTCTTTAATTAAAAAAACGTGTCAAAAACATAAAATAATATTTATCAGTACCAAATGATTTACTGTAAAAAATGGCCCTGTAGTTACTACTGTGTTTTACATTATGCTGGTTATAAGTTGTTTTAAGGGGGAAATTATTTGGCTTCATATTCAATTCAGATTAACGAGACTTGGAGACGTATGCAACCATTTTAAACTGACCTGATTGTTGAGACTGGTAAATGTCTGTATTTACCTGCTTGGGTGTTTTCCCCAAAATACAACTCAGGATAATTATTTTTTCTATAGCCTAAAGTCAGAGGAATACAAGAACTACGGTATACCACATCAACTGTCCTCAATTTACATAATTACAATCAAAAGCCTCAAGAAGAAAAAGCAGAACAAAAGATTGTAATTATTGTAGTTATCAGGTAACATGGGTATATTTACATATTTTTTGAGTAATATACACTGACCCTTTTCGAACAAAATTAGTAAAGGTGAAAGAGTAGATTAAATATTGTATTATCAACCTGAATCTAAAAAAGTAACAACAATGTCATTTAGTTAATTATGTAATTTAATGAACTTTGAGAAGTATGCTATGTTATGTTTTGCATGGGGCTTTTGTTGTTTTTGTGTTTTACTTGTTGTGTGCTCCTTTTACCCCTCACTACTCTGTCTTTCTGTCTCTGCAGGGCTGGTGTGTGACAGGGGGGCGTGGCTGGTTACTCCTGGCTGCATGAGGCACACCTGTCCCCACTCACTTGATTACCTGCTCTTTAAGAGCCTGGCCCTCACCTCACTTCTCTGCCAGAGTATTTTTCATGCTGTCCCGCGGTCCGGAGTGCCTTTCTGCAGCCTGGAGTCTGTTGTTGTTCATTTTGCAGTTAGTTAAGGAGTTATTTTGAGTTTTGGTCGGGAACGTTTTCCCGCAGCTTTATTTTTGGATTTACTACGGCCAGCCAAGCTCCCTGTCGTCAGTACCTGCCTTGGACTACCTTTGTTTATTAAACTCATTGAAACTTTATTTTTGTCAGTCTCTGCTTTGGGGTCCAGTAGTATCTAAACGCAGGGCCGCCCCTCCCTACAGGCCAATCACGCAGGCTGCATGGGGCCACGCCTTGCGCAGGGGGCCCCGCCCACAGGGCCTCAGCTGCTGTGCGCAGTTCTCCGCTCAGTTCTCCGCTCACCCCCCGCGAGAGTGAGAGGTGAGAAGGGGAGCACGTCTGTAACCCGACACCGTTGCAATGAATCGACATCTGACCAATCACGGCTTTGATACGGCCACTAGTGCAGGTGAAGAGATGTCGGTGAAATTATTGTATGAGTCAAATGTACAACTTGCGAATGTTGTGTAAGTCAAATTGCCAATTGCCATATTAAAACATCAGCTGCAATTCACGACATGAAGAAGGCAGTCTCTGCATAGCATATAGGCTAATGGAGATGCAGTTATTTCCAGCATTCTTTATTTAACATTCATTATGTTATGCCTTTTATCTGCTAATGTACAGGAGGAAGAGTGATACACTGTCTGTCTAGTTGGCTTACATAACAGTTCAGGTTTACAGCTTAAAAAACATGGAGCATTTTTCCCCCTTTTATTCATTTTTATGTCAATTTGCAAATTTCATGGTGATGCTCAGTCTCTCCCCTTAACTACTAACAGTCATCATCATGTCAACCACAACACAGAGAAATACTGAGAGAAATGTGTGTGTAATTGTTGATACATTGCTGACAGAGGGAACTACATTTGAATACAGATTTAAGAAGTATCAGTTTCAGAGCATCTCATAAGCATGTTTTGTCTTGACTATATTATAATAAAATAATATAGTATTTATATTATTGAATTGATTATGATTATTATTATTATTAGTATAAGTAGTTTATTTGCATTCATTATATTTTAATCTTTTTGAGGCTAGTATTTGGCAGGAAATACAGACGTACCTGCACATTTACCATTTACCTCACTGTATACAAAGTAACTGTGTTGATACTAATAATAAACAGGAATTATATTTGCAAAGTAGCCTACTTTGTTTCCAAACAAATGTGTTTCACTCCTGTCGGTTGCAGGGGGGGGGGGGGGCTCATCTCACAATGTCGCTTGGGGCCCCAAGTTGGCCAGGGGCGGCCCTGTCTAAACGTCACAGGCTAGTGGAGAAGAAGTAGGCATACACTAAATGGATATATTCTGGTAAAGTACCTTAACTTTGTTTTTATGTGAAACTAAATATTTACAGAATACGTTAAGCATATACATTGTCCAAACATTGTAGATAAATAAGAACATTCTAACCCTGTGGACACTTCAAAATGAGTTTTATTTTGGAAGTATAGTCACAGGAAGTGCTGTTGCTGCATACTGTGGTATTACCTATGGGTATTTCACAGATGTGTGGATTGGTTCATCACACTGGCTCGCGCAGATCCGCACGCTCAACCTGCTGCTGTGCTTCACTTTATCAGGAGGTAAGGAAATATAAAAAATGTCGCTGTTTATCAGTATTTTAACCACACTTTAATAACTGTATGTGTGTTTCAAGAATGTGTCAGTTTTTTCTTTAGTTTACTAGTGTTGTCGCGGCACTGGTGCATAATTAGCGGTCATTTGAGGTAAAGTTAGCGTCTAATGAGCGATGCGGCGGTGATGTTGGTGTATCCATGGCATGTGGAGGCATCCGTCCTCAGCGGTGTGTTTGCAGAGCAGCGGGTGGAGGTGTATGTGTGTGCGCGTGTGTGTGCGCGCGCATGTGTGTGTGTGTGTGTGTGAGTGTGAGAGACTGCAGTGGTCAGACAGCAGCCATGCGTTACGGGGATGTTAGAAGAGCATCCGGAGAGGCCGGTCCCGGAGGCGGTTAGCGGAGCTGAGCCCGAGGAGGAGAACGGGTCAGACCTGAAGTAAAGCCTCCTTTCTTTTCAGCCCTCGACAGATTGCAGTCAAACCAAAAACCACTTCATGCAACCAGCCTGTCCATCACATTTATTATACTATTTCACCAACCCATTTAAACATTGTGACTTACAGATGTGTCATCAATGCTTGTTTCGTACTTCATTTGGGAATGAAGTCTAGCAAATGCCAGAGAAGGAAGAATTTCCTTTGCTTTATGATAATTAAGTTTAAATGTCAAGAATAAAGTAAACATGTAATTGGTATTGCCATAATTAGAACATAATTCAGAGAAAGAGAGATTCAATTGAAGACAAATCCGTCAGAATAACGTTGAAATGTTGAGAATAAAGTCAGAGCACAAATATGTTTTATTTCAAGATACAGTTGAAAAGTTCTGTATAAAGTTGAATTATTAGTAATAAATCAAACCAGTGTTAGCTTATAAAATGACTTTATTCTCAACATTTTGTCTTCTTGACTTTTCGACTTCCATTGACTTCTTTATTGGCATTTCGATGTCATTCTTAAAATGCAAAATGCAATACAATTAGTCATCCTACTTTCTTTTTTTACTGGCACTAATACTCTTCCGTACTTTTGAGTCATCAGCTCATCTGGTTGTTCTTCTGTGAAACTGACTACCCTGTTTCCTGCTTCACAAGATGGACCTACAGAAACAAGAAGTGCTCTGATGTTTATGACACTAATGATCCATCTCCACTTCGGCTCACCACTAACATGAAAACCAGTGCATTGTGGGGGGGGGGGGGGGGAGATTGTCTGAAGATTTTTTTTTTTTCTAATAATGTCAACAAACGGAAAGTATAAAAAGCCTCACCTCTGTTAAACCAATACATCATACATTAATAATAATAACCCTCTTGAAGGGAGATTGTATTGCATGTAATCTGCAATAAAAATGAAAAATATTAACAAATGTTCATTGTTAATTTTCTGTCGCTGGATGGTTCGGAGATGCCAAACTATATGTCATCCCCCTGAAAATATGATCTATTTTTAGATTGTACTATTATGATATTTTGTAACCAACAATGACAGATCTTGTCTTGAGCCGTTCAGTCAATGAATGATGGAGGACTCATTTCTGAAGTATTTCCCTTTTTTAGGATGAATGTTTTTATTATGTTAGAGGAAGTTGTGTTTCAGGTCAGGTGTCAGATTGTGTTTCTCTAATTTTTGGTTGCTTCCGTTTAGTTTTTTGTGTCTATTATTAATTTCCCTGTTCTTCTATAGTTGTGGAGCACTTTTGGGTGTGTGCAGTATATTATTATAATGAAGTGCAGACCAAATCATGTCGCCGTATTTTTGGATTCTTCCCCAGAATCTGTAGTTGAACTTATTGAAGCTGCTGAAAGTCTTTTTGCGCTTGCAGAGTTTTAAGCTTGTGGATGTTTATTCTTTCTTACCTTGGCAGTTGTAGTCTTTTTTGTTTTGCACTTCCACTGACATTGTTCCTTTGCCTGCACTATGTGCATTTCACAGTCATTTTGTTGAAACGCTGCTCTTTCTGCAAGATTGTTGTGTAATGATGTGGCTGATTTGGGGAACGTTTTCAAAATGTTAAGAGGCAGACTGACGGGAAGTCTGAGGAAAGACTTAATTTCTTTATTCTGTTTGTGGATGGGTGTGTGTGTAAGGATGGGCGTGTGAGTGTGTGTTAGAAGGACCTGCTCTTCCAGTCGCTGTGTGGAGACGTACCGGTAATTCGTTTGACACAAGTGAAATGGGACAAAGTTGACTCACCATAGAAACGGACTAATAGGCTTGGCTCTTGTTCTGGCAGTGCACAGGTAGGATACTGTGTGTGTGTGACATTTGTGTGTGTGTGTGTTTATATATTCATATAATGGCTCTTCCAGCAAACATAGTCGACAGCGAGGGAGTGCTTGATTGACTTTGTGGGTATGTGTCAGTGATGTAGGTTAAGGATCACTCGCACACACACAAACAATCACACACACACCCAGATAGGGCTCAAGGGGCAGTGGGTGTGTAGGGAAAGGTTTAGCTTTAAGTAAGATTAAATCCTTAAAAGGAGACCCAACTAAAACTACACATCCCGGAGCTCAAACTCTATTCATTATAATTCCTAAATTGACTGCAAAATTAATAACCATTCATAAAATGTTAAACTTTGAAAAGTTTTGAGAAACGTTATCCTGTATTAGGTTATTTCTTTGACAAAAATCATTAATGTGGCTCAACCCCAAAGGCAATTCAATCAAGATGTCTTACAAAATGTACATTACTTGTCTTAAAAATATTACAGCCATGTGTAATATTGATTACACACATGATAATTGTGACACCAAAATACAGGAAATGGCACATCAGCTGTCTCCTCTGTGATAACAGTTGTGACATGTTTACCTGCTTTAATGTTAAAAAAAGGTCTTTATTTTTCTCATACTGCCTGTACTGTAGCACCTTTTTTCACCCTCTGTCTGAAACCATAGCCCAGTCTATTCTTATTGGTTAGCTGGTAGGCTTTGTTGTGATTGGTCAACAGTTTAGAGATGTCTCACCCTTAGCCTATCGTACTTGTACAATGTGTTGGAGCGCTATCTAATAGAAGTGCAACTGATTTAAACAAATGTCAAACCTGCCATCTGAAAACAGCATTTGAAGTCTGACTTATTTTAGTCAGTCAGTCAGTCCTTGAATTTCATTTAAAGAAATCACCTTCTAAAGTGGCCAATAACTGCATTTAATGCTGCCAAAGTGTTCTGAAAGTGGAGGGAAAAAAGCTCACAATGTTACACAAACTCAAAGAGACAGTGGTTTGGGGTTAAACAGATTATCGTGAAACCAAAAGGTTGCTGGTTTGATCTTCTCTGCAGAGTGTGTCGAGTTAAATTAACTCTGAGAAACACCCCTGCAGGATAAAAGCTCCTCACACTCATGTCCATCTTTCAGCATGTGAAGAAGGTGCATTTATAACACACACACACATTCATGTCTGCTTCTCAGATGCGATAGATATCCATGAAAGTATGTTGAACCAACGAGGCCCTTTTATGCTTTTTAGGGGAATTCCCTTTCCTGTAGTGTGTTATATAGGTTGTTGTGCATCTAAATGGTCATCACTACATTACAATTGTGTTTATGGTAGGGCTGCTCGATTATGGCAAAAATCATAATTCGATTATTTGGGTCAATAATTGATATCACGATTATTAAAAACGACTATCCATTTACTTTGAAAACATCAATTTATTGAAAAATTTTTTTGAACAGTATGTTTTTAACAGTTGATTACCCTGAACTTTAAGTATAATTCAACTGAAAAACCAATACAAAAAATAATAGTAAAAAATAATAACAACAAATAAATCGTTTTATTTCGATTATGTTGTTTTCATAATCGGTGCAAGCCAAAATCGTAATTGCGATTAAAATACGATTAATTAAGCAGCCCTAGCTTATGGCTAGCGCTCCAACACATTGCACTTTATGGGCTAAAGGGCGGGAAATCTCTAATGCGGCTTTCACACCAGCGCTTTTCCCGCTCTAGCTCCGTGCTAGAGCTTTTCTGGTTCAGCTCCGGTTTCCCTTTTCTGAAAACGCGTTGGTGTGAAAGGGGCATGAGTGGTTGACCAACCACAACAGAGCCAGCCAGCTAACCAATCAGAGCAGACTGGCTTCAGACAGAGGGTGAAAAGAGGTGCTGCAGCTCAGGCAGTATGAGAAAAATAAAGAGCTTTTTGAACGTTAAAGCATGCAGACATGTCACAGTAGAGACACAAAATACAAATATGAAACCTGAAAATGAGAATAATAGGGCCCCTTTAAATAAAAGGATTACATCCTCAACATAAGTTAAGTAGTGTTGGAGATTAAAAGGGATAACTGGTCCGCTTTTCAAATCTCCGCGCGTTCCTATGAAGCTGGTTATAATACAGGAAGGAATCCATATCTACAAAGTAACCGTTAACAATAATCTACTTTAATGGCAATATGACAATGCAATACAATCATTACAATGCAACATGATATATTACAGTTATATTGTAATGCTTAAGGAGTAATGCCGGCTTACTCCTGCCCTGGTTCGCGTGCTGCGGAGATCCTTCCGCTCGGGCAGCATGTGAAGAAGAGGCCGAACGCCAGGGATCCACCGGAGATATACCAGAGCAAGAAGGAGGGGTTAGGGTTTAGGTCAGCTGGTCATCTTTTCAGGTCATCTCATTGGGAGACGCAACGCTGGCCAGCAGGAAACCAAACAGGCTCACCTTACAACAAAAGGTCTCAAGGCCTGCATACCTACACCTCCCCCACAGAGCAATAAAACCCTGTTTACTCCAACCAGCCCAGAATGTTTATAGCCATTTGTAGTCCTTACATTTATGAAAGGATAAAACAGAGAAATCAATATAAAACACAAACACAGGTATTGTTTGAACAGTATTCACTTAACTGCTACTATTGATAAGCACCAGAGAAACCCAAGAGACCTCTCTTAACATCACAAACCACTGTAGCTCGTTCTAAGTTGAATGCAAATCAGGACATGCTCTCACCTTCCCCCATCTTCCTTTGTCCTCAAAAACACATGTCAACAGGCCCCAAATGCAGCTCACAGTTTTACCCAAATTATTCCCATTTTAAGCTTATCCATAGTTTGCTAACATGAATAAATACAAATATAACTCTACAGTAGCCACAAGGAAGTTTACACGATTCATTGCACTCCACCATGAGTAAACAATTAAACATGCACAAAAAATGTATGATGCATATAGTGTGTTTAATGTTTTTAGAATCATAAAATAGCAATAGGTTTGTGCCTGAAATACTACAGTTAATCTGTTTGTAAAAGGAACACAATGCTTGAACTGAGCTGCTGTTTTTTTGTTATTTCAGTGAGATGTGGGTTTCCTCCTGTTGCTCTTAATGGTGATTTGAGGATGTGATGGGAGGGAGGAGTGTTAGCTAAATGCCTTACATGTTTCAGTAAATAAAGCAAACACACAGTCTTTGTGCTGCTGGTTTGGCTGGTGAAAACATTGAGAGTATATCGTGTTGTTACACAGGTCAGGAGATTACAATCAGCTGATAAAAACAATCTGCTTCTTGGTAAAAACACAAGAGGAGACTTAAAGAAAGAAAAGCTCAGTGTCTTAAAATGTGCGGATGGAAGTCTGACTTCTGGTTAACCTCATAACAGTTGTGGGAAAAGTACTCAGATTCTTTACTGAACAAATGTAGAAATACAATAATCTGCATTTATTACAAGCTTGATCCTGAATGCACGATGTCTGTTTCAGTGCAGTGTTCAGTATTTTCTTCCACCACTTGAATAATGTGCAGAAATCGTATTATCTGTGCTTTGGTGCATGCATTAGACAGAGCTGACCTGTAGGTGGCAGTGTCTCACAATACTTTTACTCTCATAGTTCCAGCTCATGACTTTGACATTTCTTTTGTGCATTTGAGAGAAACCGTTTTTTAGATTTGTCCCCCCATTTGTGTATTTCACTGGCTTATTTAATAAAACGTTGGGATTTAAAAAGAAATGTGCTGAATTATTATTATTTAAGTTTAATTTAATTTGAAGTAAAAAATGAGAATAGAAAAACTATAGTAGTAATTATACAAATTATTAACATTGTTAACCTTATTTTCTTTTCTTTAAAGCAATTTTTTCACTACCATAGTTGAAATGTATGATAATTGTAAACTTTATACAACCTTAATTGCAGCTGAAGTTCAATGATGCTCAAAGCAAAGCAGAGGAAAACGGCTGCCCTTAAAGGTGGAAAAACACGGACAGATTAACCAGGAATAACCATTAAGACTCTCGTTAAGAAAAATGGTGGAGGTGATTAGAACATAATGAGCACATTATTGATCAGGAGCAGGAAGTATTCAGTGATTAGAAGAGAGAGCACGTCTGTAAAAAAACACATAGTGTACACCTTTTTATTAAACCATGTATGCTTCATGTATGAATTTACATTTATCTCATCAACCTTTTTTGGTGTTTTTCTGTTGTTGTCATGCACTTGAACTTCTCCACATTCCTTATTGCCTCACCTTCAGGATTTCATTATTTATTTTCCAGCTCATAAAAACTAACCTTCAAAGTTCTGCAGCACTTAGTGGTTTGGGGTGGATGAACAAAAGACACACGAGGGGTTTATTCAAACAATATTGGGACGTTTTTAGTAATTATTCATTCGAACGGTGCATAAAAGAGTCACTGTAGATGATTTATAGTTTAAAGGCAGGTTACTTATTCTCTGTGACACATTTCAAAGAGAAAAGTTAAGCTAGTATTTTAAAGTGTGTGTATGAGGGTGGGTGTCTGAATACCTCTCTGGTATGTCAATATGAGTCACCATCCGTTCTGGCTCTGCCTGTTTCCAAAAACAACATGTATTCAGTATGTGCAGGTTTGTGTCATGAACTCCTGATTTATTTGTGTTTCTTCTCATCCACGGAAGAATCACATTTGAATTTTCTCAATTGACCATATTAACCCAAACATATATAATACAGGGCTCTTGAAAAACATTTGATTACTTGATTATTTTTGTTATATTTAATTATAATTCAACAGAGAGAGTAGGGGTATGTATCAGTCTATGGTATGTATACTAGACGTTCAGTGTTTCACCATCAATTTTAATTAGTCAAAAAAATAAGAAAGAAATAAGTGTGAGTTATTTTTTATACAAAAATATGAAACACTTTTTCCAGTTTCAGCTTGTTGGATGTGAGGGTGTGCTGCCCTCTTCGGTCTGTTTCTTGATTTGTAGTTTAGTCTGGTCCTTAAGAAAATATGAATCATGCTTGTTCCTTGATTCATGTCTTCATATTTATTGTTTTGTTTGACAATCAGATGAAAACACCCAAATATTCACCTTTGCTGTCAGAAAAGACTAATAATAGCTTTGAATCCTCGCATTTTAGTCGCTACAGTTTTTGTTGCCTGAAAAATTAGTTTTTTAGAAGTTTCCCTTTAACACAGACAGATGCTTCAAACAGGAAGTCCCCCCCTTCCTCCTCTCTCATTGGCTCCTGAAGCTGCTCCAGCCAATCAGGTCTCCTCCTTTCTTCTTTGTCCCGCCCTTGCTGAATCTTCCCCTCCTCGGACTGTGTTTCTGCTGCACTCCTCAGTGAGACTCCCTGCCTGTCTGCTGGTCTCTGGAATAGTGTGTGTGTGTGTGTGTCTGTGGATGTGTGTGTGAGAGTGCAGTTGCACAGTGTGTGTGAGGAGAGTCAGATTGTCAAGATGGAGATGGGCTTTACTCAGCCTCCGCGGGCTCAGGTCAGTGGATGCCTTCACTGTGTGTGTGTGTGTGTGTGTGTGTGTGTGTGTGTGTGTGTGTGTGTGTGTGTGTGTGTGTGTGTGTGTGTGGTGTGTGTGTGTGTGTGTGTGTGTGTGTGTGTGTGTGTGTGTGTGTGTGTGTGTGTGTGTGTGTGTGTGTGTGTGTGTGTGTGTGTGTGTGTGTGTTGTGTGTGTGTGTGTGTTGTGTGTATGCGTAAAAAAAAAAGTAAATTCATGCTCCTCCTATTATATAATAGTGTGTTTCAGCCTATTGGTGGGTTCAGGATGGCTTTTTGCGTTAGTGTGGGTTTTGGGTCCAAAATGTTGCTATTAAGGCCTTAATTGGTAATAAAATACAGAAATCAATCTTTCAAAGTTTGAAAAATGATAAGATGTGGAAAATAAGATCTTATGAATCATTTTGTTTCTTTGAATGTACTCTTATATCTCAAAGAAATTGATAACATCATTATTTTTGTTATGATGATGGACCGAAAATTGGTCTAAAATGTTATCCTATATGGCATTCAAAATGTCTTAAATTAATCTGTTAGAACCCTTTTTCATTTAGAATTATGTACTTATAAATATAAAAAAACAATAAATGGCATTACAGGTTACAGAAACCCAATCTTGAGTCTTCAAATAAAAAAGATTTTAAGAGTCCAAGCTATCACAGTCAGATTTTTCAAATATCTTTCCCACTAACAAAACATTTTTGATCGAACTTAAAAAAAACGTCAGACTTTAATCCGTAATTATTTGTTTAATCTCAACATTCTCTGTGTTAAATGTACAAGACCCATTGATTCCTGTTGCTCTGTCTGGGCAATTTTCATAATGCAACATTTTGTAAAATGCACTGTATGGATAACATTGACTTGGATCGACTGTTTTATCAAAAATATAGAAAATAACAAAAAAAGCCATCACAAGTTGTCAGAGCCAAATTTGACATCTTCAATACGGCTTATTATGATTTCATAGTAAATAAAAAAAAACATTAACCAGTTTGTCATTTTTTCTTCTGGTGTTTTAAATGTTTAAAAAATGGTGGTAAGTGTTGCCAAAATGCTCCACAGATACATTGTAGAAGTTCTTTAGTTGAGAAACGTAATAATTGTTGAGACTTTTGTCTTTTAGATATGGCTTTGATTGTTTTCAATTCAAAAGATTTGTTCTTATTGTATTGGTCTTTGTTTCTGGTTCATCACTTGTATTTATTACCTACATGTAGTTATTGGGTGTGTTAAGGCTCACACACCATGTTTATTATTGATAATCTCTTCTTCATCATACAGTATTGTTATAAATCTTACATACTTTCTCTGCAGTGTCACCTCTGACGCATTACTCCTTTGTTGTTGTCACTATGAATGGGCGTTTTAGCGTAATATCTGATCTAATTTAAGAAGGAGAAACCATCACATTTCCTATTGTTACCCATGAAGTGTCATTAAAAACACTAAGGATAATGATTGATACTGAGGACTTGCAGAATGTGTCACAAAATGGTTTGAAATACTTAATTGTGTGCACCAAAATGACAAGTTTCACAAGTTAAAGAACGAAGGAAGTAAAAAGGATTTTGTGTGTCCACCTGATTGCATGAGGTGTGTGTGAGTGTATGTTTCTGTGTGGGTGTGTGTGTATGAGGACTCAGCAGCCTGCCACCTGGCTGGCGAGTGATGCAGTGGGGGGGGTGATGGGCCACACTGTACCCAATTAATGTGAGTGCTCACTGGGCATCATGCACACAATCTCATATACTAACTCAGCCTGCATTAATCATATTTCCAAGGTAAATTATGGACATTACATTTCCTCGTTGTTTTAGTCATGTAGGTTACATTTGGATCGTTCTCAGATAATATCCTCAAATAGAAAGGATTTAACCTGACAGCTTAATGAATCTTTATTTTTATATTTTATATTCACTTAAAGGTATGGTAGGTAAGAATGGAGAAACCAGCTCGAGCGCGCTAGAACTGGAGTACGCAGCCGAAAAAAATCTGCCCCTTCCTTCAGACTTCCTTACAGAGCCCCTCCTCCAACACACACGAACGCGCACATGACCAATGAGGGCACGAGATACGTTTGTGCACGAGATGGAAGGCTGACAGGCAGGTAGGCCATCCAGTTATTTTAGCCGGGCCGGCTAAAATGATTGGTCGTGCTTTTTACAGCGCCACGGCTTCCACAGATTAAATGAAGAGCATTCCATGGAATATAACAAAAAGGGTGTCTGAAGTGAATGACCTACCCCACCTTTAATGTAACTATGACTGGGCAATATTGAGAAAATCAACATTTTTGATTGAATACCTTGATATTAATATTGTGACAATATTGTAGGTTTAACCATTGATGCTTTCAAAGAATATAAAAATAAAATGTGATAATTAATCCTTATCTATAAGGTAAACAATGCAGGTGTTATTAGTTTATGTGAAAGGAAGTAGAGACAACATGCTTTTTAGTATTCAAGGATACAGACTCTTGGCATACAAATATAAAAAAAATTCAAATTTAATTCAAATGTGGGGAACAAGTCAAGTTCCTGTTATTTTATTGTCGATAACAACATTCTCCCACAGACAAAAGACTGTATAATTATACAGAGCTGCAGTAAATGTAACTGAAGCTGTGCTGCTTTACATGAGCAGGGAATATGAGAAGTGTTTTTTGCCAGCCCTCCTCCAGCTGCTTTATTTTAATCTTTATAAGAGCAGTTTGTTCAGGTTCTGCTGGCTTACATTTATTTCTAACCTCCCTGCACCACTGGTTCACCGGGATCTTTTGCCAGGCGTCTGCAGACATACCTATGATGCACTCTCACACAAACATTTTTCTACCACACAGTCTTAAAACAACAGCCACACACAGTATACATTGTTTGCATATTACTGACGTGTGTGTGGGGGTGGGTGGGTGGGTGTGTGTGTGGGTGTGTCCAAATGTGTCTGCTGCCTTTATTGTACAACAGTAAATGTTGCTGCATTTGCATCGAATTTGCTTAAATACCCAATGAGAAACAAATATATATCTATACTGTAAAATAGTTATAAATAAGGCTTGGGACCTGCAATTTATTTTCCAATGTGATCTTGCCTAATCTGGCCTCTAAAAGGGGTACGTATCAAATAATAGTTATGACTTGTATTCAATTACAAAAAGGAAATTTAATAAGAACAATCGATAAACTCGTTTCAAAGCTTAATTAAAAAAAACAGTGTTTTAATGATGGGGGGGAAAAAGTGTTTTAATGATGGGGGTGTTTTAATGATGGGGGGGAAACATTAAAGGGACACTTTTTTCCACAGTCCGACGAGAGAAACATGAATCAGTACAAGCAGAAGGAGACACTTGGCTGTTTTTGTGTAAAATTCTATTTAAACTACAGTTTTTTTTACATTTCATTCCAGCCTATTTGAGCCAATTCTGCATTCTCAGATCGAAGCTTTTTAAAGAAGCACGTGGGGGTTCAACGCCTTGCTCAAGAGCACACAGGCCTGGTGGGGATCAGAGCTGTTGATTTCATGCCCGCTCTGGTTGCTTTTGGTGTCTTTGTGAAAGCAGACAGACCACAGTGAAACCGCAGCTTAACTCTCCGCAGAACCAAAACAGTAATTGTTTTTTTTACTGAGTCATCTCATACAAAGAGAGGTTTACTGACTTCTGCCCAAACCCAATTTTGAATGAATCCTGTGGAATTACACATTATATATTCTGGCTGTTGGAGTCATAATTCATGTAAAATAAAAGTTAAACATTTACATGTGAAACCTTCCAAGCAACTGGTATGTATGGTCCTGAGCGCACACTTGAACAACCTTTCACCTACTCTGTCACACACACACCACCCACACACACACACACACACACACACACACACACACACACACACACACACACACACACATACAACATACACATACACATACACATACACATACACATACACATACACACACAAACACAAACACACATTCTCTGCTTCCTGTTCTTCTCCTTTGCTGCTCCTGATGTTTGGATCTGGCTGCAACGACAAATGGTGGCTGGATGTAGGGAGCCGGGGGAGAAAGATGGAGAGCATTAAAAGAAAGTATTGGATGATGGATGAGGAACTTGGTTTTTGCATTAGTGATGGATCCAGTGCAGAAGCAGCGCTTATTATTCAGTTCCTGCAGATGCTCCAGCCGTAGAAGAGCAAGTAGAAGAGAGTGTCTGGGTTATGAATATCGTCCTTCAAATTGAGGAAGATTTTGGTTTAACACTTTCTCCTCCACCTTACTTCTTTAATACTTTTATTTAAATGTTCTAACATAGAACAGGTTAGGACATGGACAACACGGCACTATCAGTGAATATTAAAGATAAGAAATGAAAATAAATGCATGTAAAAGAGGTTATACAAGAAATAAGACATTCCTAGATGTTTATTACAATCCCCTTTATTTTTCCACCTTCTCCTTTTGGAGTCATGTTAATACGAAAAGCAACAGAGTGGGGATTCCTCTGCATTTTAAAATTATTTTTTACTTGCAGCCATAATGATCCTCAAAAGGTATATATTGCTTTTTGAGACCTTCAAGTTTTATTTATATAGCACATTTATAAAGATTTTTGGTCGAGCCAAAGTGCTGTACATATAATAAACATAGCCTACAGTAGAGACACTTTACAGCAAATACAACAGCACAGATTGTTCAGAATATCAGTATGAGAAAAACGACACCCTCTATCCTTAGACCCTCACATCGTACAAGGAAACACTTCCAGAGAAAACCCACAGTTTAAGGGGAAAACATGGGAGAAACCTCAGGGAGAGCAACAGAGGAGGGATCCCTCTCCCAGGACGGACAGACGTGCAATAGATGCCGTGTGTAAATCGAAGAGATAATACATTTTACAGCATATAGACCGAATGTTAGGAAATGCATGTGTCTGTAATAAGAAGATGAATCCACGAGGATGTCAGCTACAATCCTGTGGAAGCCATCAGGGAAGCAGCATGACGAGACCCAAGGCAGGACCGCAGAGACAGGTTCACTTCAGCCACGACCCGAAGTCCACGACTTAATCCAGAACTCAGGATAGAGGATCCAAGACACAGGACTACAGCAAGAGGATCAGCCTCGCGTAGATATAGATACAAAACAAGAAAAAAGATTTGGCTGGGTTGATCGGAACAAGAGAATACACAGACACAGACAGAGAGGGAAAAGGTCATTGGATAAAAGTTATTCTTGATAACCCTCTAGAAAGATCTCATGAACTTCCCCACTCAATCTATCAAGACCCGAGCAGTTCTATTAGATATAGCATAAGAAACAGAGATAGGGATCTGTCAAAGGTAAAAAAGGTCAAATCCAAGTCAGATTTCAGGTGATTAAATTGCCCACCAGGCCGATCGCTAGGGTTTTTCTTTCATTGTAAGCATCAATAAGTATACAATTTGTTATTGAGGGTCTCCTCCCTACCTGTCTCTCCAGGTGAGCCTGGGGCTCCACACTGAGTGCTAACATGCTGCGTCAGTCCGAGCCGACCAGCAGCACCTTGCAGCTGGTGGCCAACGACATGACGGGCATCATGGATAAGCTGGACGACCGCGAGCTGGACCTGGAGGATGGAGAGTACGACACCACGGACTCTCACCTCTCAGGTCAGTGTGTTTTCTCAGCGTGGCGTTCACCTACCATCATGTCTTTGTCTGGTTTTATATCTGCTGGTGTGTTTCTGCAGCCGAGCGTCTTCCTTTCAAGGCGATCTACCACATGGTGGCCTTCAAAGAGTCGGAGGCCAACGTCTTCCTGTCGTCTCCGATCACCGCTAAGATCCTGGAGGTGGAGCGCTTCACCTCGGCTCAGGACCGCTTCAACGTCACCGCGCAGAGGAGCGTCAACAAGGTGCACACACACCTTCTAAACAACTCCCTCTGTACAGTCTTTTTTCGTCTTCAATTCCACACAAACTGGTTTTGAATCGCAAGGTTTTTTTGTTGCTCAGGGTTTTTTTATCTGCAAGATGCTCAACGGTATAATGGCAAGGCAAGGCAAGGCAAGTTTATTTATATAGCACTTTTCAACACAAGGCAGTTCAAAGTGCTTTACAAAAAATGAAAGAGATTAAGAAAATGGCATTTAAAATCAGTCATTAAAAAGAAAAGCTAATAAAATAAACATTAAAAGAAAAAATACATGGTTACAGTGCAATTAAACATTAAAAGAAAAAAAGTACATGGATAAAAGTTACAGTGCAGTCTAAGATATGAATAGTTCAATTAAAAGCAGCGACAAAAAGAAAAGTCTTCAGCCTGGATTTAAAAGTAGTCAGAGTTGCAGCGGACCTGCAGGTTTCTGGGAGTTTGTTCCAGATATTTGGAGCATAATAACTGAACGCTGCTTCTCCATGTTTAGTTCTGACTCTGGGGACAGAAAGCTGACCAGTCCCTGAAGACCTGAGAGATCTGGATGGTTCATAATTTAGCAGGAGGTCAGAAATGTCTTTTGGGCCTAAACCATTCAGTGCTTTATAAACCAGCAGCAGTATTTTGAAATCTATTCTTTGACACACAGGAAGCCAGTGTAAAGACTTCAGAACAGGAGTGATGTGATCCACTTTCTTAGTGTTAGTGAGGACTCGAGCAGCAGCATTCTGAATCAGCTGCAGCTTTCTAATAGATTTTTTAGTGAGACCTGTGAAGACACCATTGCAGTAGTCGAGTCTACTGAAGATAAAAGCATGGAAAAGTTTTTCCAAATCCTGCTGTGACATTAGTCTTTTAATCCTAGATATGTTCTTTAGGTGATAGTAGGCTGATTTAGTAACAGTTTTAATGTGACTGTTGAAACTCAGGTCAGAGTCCATGACTACACCTAGATTTCTGGCTTTATCTGTTGTTTTGAACATTGCAGACTGAAGCTCAGCGCTAACTTTTATACGTTCTGACTTGGCTCCAAAAACCATTACCTCAGTTTTATCTTTGTTTAATTGGAGAAAGTTCTGACACATCCAGTCATTGATTTGTTCAATGCACTTACTCAGTGTTTGAATTGGAGCATAGTCTCCTGGTGAAATTGTTACGTAAATTTGTGTGTCATCTGCATAGCTATGGTATCTTATTTTGTTGTTCTTCATTATCTGAGCCAGTGGTAGCATGTAGATGTTAAAGAGAAGAGGCCCCAAGATGGAGCCTTGAGGAACCCCACATGTCATATTTGTCAACTCAGATGTGTATTTACCTATAGAAACAAAGTTGTTTCTGTCCTTTAAGTAGGATTCAAACCAATTCAGAACTGTTTCCGAAAGTCCCACCCAGTTTTCCAGTCGGTCTAGTAATATGCTGTGGTCAACAGTGTCAAACGCAGCACTGAGATCTAATAATACTAACACTGAAGTTCTGCCACTGTCTGTGTTTAAGTGGATGTCATTAAAGACCTTTACAAGAGCAGTCTCAGTGCTGTGGTTTGGACGAAAGCCTGACTGGAACACATCAAAACAGTTATTTAAATGCAAGAAATTACTCAACTGTTGAAAAACAACTTTTTCAATGATTTTACCTAGAAATGGCAGGTTTGATATGGGCCTGTAATTGTTCATTACTGAAGCATCTAGATTATTCTTTTTTAAGAGCGGTTTAATGACTGCAGTTTTCAGGGCCTGTGGAAAAATACCTGAGTGAAGAGATTTGTTTACTATATGAAGTAGATCTGAGGCCATGCAAGCGAAAAACATCTTTGAAAAAATCCTGTTGGAATAATATCAAGGCAGCAAGAGGAGGATTTCAGAAGTTGAATAATGTCCTCTAGGTTTTTATCATTAATCTGATGGAATTGTGTCATGATGTCTGAATTGATGTTAAGTGGAGATAGGGACAACACATTTGCTGTTCCTGATACAGAGGCACTGACTGCTTGTCTGATTTTCTGAATTTTGTCAGTGAAAAAGGAGGCAAAGTCATTGCACGCCCTGGTGGATAGAAATTCAGAGGCTACTGACACTGGGGGGTTAGTTAGTCTGTCGACGGTAGCAAACAAGGCACGTGCGTTGTTTTTGTTTTGGTAATGATGTCAGAGAAGAACGATTGTCGTGCGTTTTTCAATTCCAAATTATAAAGGCCAAGTCTCTCTTTATAGATTTCAAAGTGAACCTGGAGATTTGTTTTTTCGCTACCTGCGTTCAGCTTTTCGACATTCTCTTTTTTCTGTTTTCACGGTCATGGCCTTTCTCCATGGAGATATTTTCTTGCCAGACACTTCCTTTAACCTAGTTGGAGCAATGGCATCTATAACATTTTTAATTTTTGAATTAAAATGATCTACTAGCTCATTTACTGAGATGTTGGCAGGGGCAAGTGTGGAAGAGAAATTCTGAGTAAACATTTCTCTAGTGTTTTCAGTTAAATATCGCTTTGTGGTTATCTCTTTTTGAACATTTTTGTGAACAGAAATAGAGCTCTCAAAGAAAACACAGGAATGGTCAGAGAGTGCAACATCAGTCACCACAACCTTAGAGATATTCACACCCTTTGAGATAATTAAGTCCAGAGTGTGCCCCTTATTGTGCGTGGGCTCCGTCACATGCTGAGTCAGTCCATAGCTATCAAGAACACAAAATAGTTCTTTAGCCCCTCTGTCCTGGAGGTTGTCAACATGGATGTTAAAATCACCAACAATGACTAGACGGTCAAAGTCAATACACACTATAGACAGCAGTTCAGTAAAGTCATCAAAAAAGCTTGCACAGTATTTGGGTGGTCTATAGATATTTAGGAACAGAGCTCGAGAGGAGCATTTCAGCCGAAGGGCCACATATTCAAAAGAATCAAAGTTTCCATACGATGTCTTCCTGCATTGAAGGGAATCATTGAACAGAATAGCAACTCCACCCCCTTTCTTATGCATTCTTTCCTGACTCATAAAACTAAAGTTGGGAGGGGTTGATTCGATAAGAACAGCTGCACTGTTATTCTGTTCAATCCAAGTTTCTGTTAAAAACATAAAATCGAGATTGTGCTCAGTGATAAAATCATTGATTAAAAATGTTTTTCCTGCCAAAGACCTGACATTTAATAAAGCTAGTTTAAGTTTGTTAAACACACTATCAGTCATGTTTTTTGTAACAAGCTGTGGCTGACATGGAATCACTGCTAAATTAGATACACTCACACAAACGTGTGAGTGTAATGGCAACCACATTTCTTCTTCAGTTTTCGGCAAGGTTTTTTTTTTTTGTCCAGGCTTGATTTATTTGAACAGTTAAACATAATTATTAACATTTAAAACTAATTGAGAACATGTTTGAGTACTGTACTTCAATACAACTGTTAGGTACTTGGTTGTTACTTGAGTACTTCCATTTCCTACTACATCTGCTGCTTTATATGACAGGACTTGAACTTTTCCTGAACCTCCTGAACATATCAATGCAGCTATGTTGACACTATTAAAAGTTGACTCATTCGAGAGTTACATGGTTCTCACAGGACAGCAAAAAAGCTACAAACATATGATGCTCTTATAGAATATGATGAATTTATAATTTTCTTCAAGCAGTAAAAAAGGACTCTGCTTAATTAAAGCTGCAAATAGATTTTGTAAAGTTGCTAAAACTAGCAAAGTTGCTAGCAATTATCAATATCCTTTGGTTCGTTTTTCAAATCTTGTCAAAACGAGGTAACCTCCTTAAAATGTATTAAATGTGTCTGTGTTGATCAGTCGCTGCCGGCGGTATTTAAGATCGAGATGAAGCACGGGGAGTTCACGTGGCTGGTGAAGAGGAATGAGAAACACTTCATGGATCTGCACAGAGAGCTGCGGACGTACAAAACCTTCATGAGGCTGCCGCTGCCCAAACGCAGGTCTGCCTTCTCCCCTTCTGGAATAACGCACGTTTATGTATAGAACTCATCTTTGGTTCTTTCTTTGACATTTTTTTGTTCTAGTATTTAAAATGTTTCTCTGCAGCCACACGGTGAAGAGGCAGGCGGTCACAAGGAGCGAGGGGGGGCAGATGCCGAACCTCCCCCGAGTGGGAGGAGACGATCTGGAGAGGGAGGACCAGGTGTCCAGCCGAAGGGTACGCCCTCCACCTGAGACACTACTGTCAATCAAAGTCCCTCCTGAATACTTTATTATCTTGCTGAATTCTCTGTTATGCGTTGCAGAAACAATTGGAAGATTACTTGAATAATCTGCTAAAGAAGCCGATGTACAGGAACTACCACGCAACGGTAAGGAGCATTTGGAGTTAGAAAAAGGGTTCTTTTATCTTGATAAATTACAAAATAGTTTGGGAAAATATGTTGATGAATGTTGTAATAGAAACAGTTATTTATTTATTTCAGATGGAGTTCATTGACGTCAGCCAGTTGTCCTTCATCCATGATCTGGGACCAAAAGGCTTGTAAGAACAATACCATGTCAAAAATGTTAATAAATAACTTTTGGTATTTAATTCTTGAACCTCAAAAACGACTTAGTCCTGCTGTTTCGGACAGAACTTTTTACTTAATACTAGTTTAATGTGACTGGTTTCGAGAAAATTGTAATGTATGGTTCTGAAACATTTATTTATAGAAAATAATCAGAAATAGCGTCTCTGAGTACTTAGAAAAGTGTCCTATCAATTAAATGTATTATTACTATTAATTGTTACATTTGTCCTGTTCTCATGCAGGAACTTTGCTTGCTTTGTTTTGTACATACAATAAATAAAATAAAGATACAGGCAAAATAGTGCAATAGTTAAGAAACATACTAATAACAAAAATAACTAAGTAAATATAAAAAAATAATAAAAACAATTGCAGATTTCCTTCAACTCAAATGTGGATATCAATCAAAACCGTTTTATTAAGCATTTACCAACCAATGCTAGAATACCGTGAACTGCGATATCTAAAGCCTTATATGGTGCTTTGTTTTCCACACATTTAGAGTTTGTTTTATCTTTCAGAGAAGGAATGGTGCTGAAGAGATCTGGCGGACATCGGATCCCCGGGCTGAACTGCTGCGGGCGCAGCCGGATTTGTTACCGCTGGTCCAAACGGTCAGGACACAGTTCATGATATCTTTCTAATACTCAGACCTGCCTTTTGATATTATAGAGAAACTTCCAGGTTCAACTGTGATTAGAATTTATAACGGAAATGATTAGTTGTTTGTGTTTATGCTGATTGTCGATGTGAAGATCATTTCTTTATGTAAACTGCTTGAAAATATTTATGATATTTCAACCTTTCTACAAATGTTGTAAAATCCTTTAAAACTAAAATAAATGGGTTTTAAAATGACCTTGTATCTTTTATTTATGTATTGTTGTGCAATGCCTGGATTACCTTCTGCCTTTGCAAAATCAAAATCTAGCATCAATGAAATTACATCTATCCATTTATCTATACGATGTCTAACTTTGTTCTGCCTGTGTGCAGCACATGAAATATAAAATAGTAAAGTGTATATCATTATAAATCTGAATTTGTGTGTGTGCAGCTGGCTGGTGGTGAAGGACTCGTGCCTGCTCTACATGAAGCCGGAGTCGGGGGCCGTCTCCTTCGTGATGCTGTTCGATAAAGAGTTCAGCATCAAGATGGACTCCAAAGACACGGAGACCAAACACGGAATCCGCATCGACAGTCTCTCCAGGTCTGTGAAACATTTACTTTATTATATCTGGTACTTTAAGTCACTTTTATTTACAAATCTAAATTTAATATAAATATATAATATATAAATGAATAGCTCTTTATCGAACTCCAGGAAATGGCTTCAGACACATTTGTTTTGAAAAGTTACTTTAATCTTTCCTTAATTTATCCAAACTTCCTTTAAATGTCTGAAGGATAGGGAAAGGTTTTACTGGAAGAAGAGGTCTGTGTATTTCATTTAACATACTACTTTACGTGCTTGCCAAAAAGTATTTTAAATTCTAAAACTAAATAGAACACACCATTGATAACCTTTCAAGGGAATTGTATTTATTTTCTAGGGTCTGTAAATCAACTTCTAAAGAAAGCCGTTAAGGAATACAATAATATTGATTTGCTCAATCTTAACCCGATAATTTCGTATGACCAGCAAAACGACACAAAATGAAATCTATATTAACTTTTTCTTTGTCCAAAGAACTACAGCAGGTGATATTTTATTAACAATCATAATTTTTTGATAGCAACAGAGAACATAGCTCATTTGTGTCAATTGTGACTAAGGAACAACTCTTTTGCACAAATGCTAATGTGGCTTTATCAAAATATTAGAATTATAAATGTGTGTGTGTGTGTTCAGATCTTTGGTGTTGAAGTGCAGCAGCTACAGACACGCCCGCTGGTGGGGTCAGGCCATCGAGGCCTTCGTTAAGAAACACGGCGCCGCCTTCCTCACCGACCACCGCTTCGGATCCTTCGCCAGAGAAGAAGTAAACATCCCGGCTAAATGGTAACCACGGCAACTGTCACACTATCTCTTTGATAATGTGTTTTGATGTAAATGAGGAAAGCACCTGTTGTCTATGTTTTGATGTTGTGGGATTTAAGGTTGTTTACACACCCATTTTGAGATTTTGGGTTGGATTAGCCTAGATCAGAATCTGGATTTTATGTGAAAAATCAGGTCACCTTTTGTTTGGTAAATTGACGCTAATTAGAGGCAAGCATCGCAGCCAGATGTTGGTAAAGTCTAGACGAGGCCTGGTTTAGTTGGCAGTGTGTGTGTGTTTGTGTGTGTGTGTGTTTTTCGCTGGAGTAACCCGACACAAAGAGAGGGAAAGTGAGCCTCACCGGCTCATCACCTGTCTCCCTGCTGGGCAACACTATACAGTCTGTGAGACTGTGTGTGTGAGTGTGTGTGTTTGTAAGTGTGTGAGCTCTACCATTAAAAAGCATACTGAAAGGAAAGTACATGGACAGATAAAAAATGGAGAGGTGGCAGACGTATGACACCAAACTAGGATCATTATTGATAATTTTATCTGGTGAAATGTTGAAAAATGATTTCACCTCCTGCTGTTTTATATCACAGTTTGTGTGCAGGTGCTAAAGAGTGCATGCATCTATCAGAATGTGCAAATCTAAAAGAAAATTAGGTATTTAAAGTTTGTGACGTTGTATTTGCTTTTGTTTTTCTTGCTGTCTAAAGGTGTGTGGCTCAAAATGTGGATATGTGTGCATGTGTAAATGTGTGTGTATGTGTCCTCTACAGGTATGTGAACGGAAAATCATACATGGAGGATGTTGCAGATGCTCTTGAAGAAGCCAAAGAGGAAATATTCATCACAGACTGGTGGTAAGTGTGTGTGTGTGTGTGTGTTTAACTGTGTGTGTTTAACTGTGTGTGTGTGTGTGTGTGTGTGTGTGTGTGTGTGTGTGTGTGTGTGTGTGTGTGTGTGTGTGTGTGTGTGTGTGTGTGTGTGTGTGTGTGTGTGTGTGTGTGTGAGAGTGTGTGTCAGGGTGCAGTGAGTGCACTTGGCGGTCACCTCTTGTGGAGGTCTTCTGGTCAAACAGATCAGTTACCGTCTGAGGCTCAGACTTCTGTTATACTAGTTCACACACACACAGACACACAAATGCTGAACACACACACGTACATCCATTTAAATACTACATGCAAAGTGTGAGTATTTTTAAATGATTGTGAAAAACAATTATTTAAAATCAAACGCTTGCAATCAGATTAACTTAAAGTAAATGTGTATTCAAATTGTTAGAATTAAACTGTACTTCAGTGTCTAAAACAGAAAAGCAGAGTTTTGCTGTTGGATAAAAGCTATTATAAAACTGTGAATGTAAGTGAGCACAGTGTTTGATCAATCAAATGTACTGTGGCTGCAGTCGAATAGTCCAAAAATCAGCCCCTATCGTCGATCCCAATCGTCTTTTCCTTGACCTCTGTGTGAAACGTCACGGGGTTAACCTGTTAAGCCTGAAGGTCCCCGCCGGCGGGGACCCTGTTTTTTTTTTTCACGACACTGTGTCTCAGGGCATCTTAATATTTAAAAACCTATTAATGTGTTATACCAGATTAACGAGAAGAATCTCAGCTAACTGACGATACGAACCATTTTTACCGAAACAAAACACAAGTCTAATAATAAATTATCATTACACCTGGGTAAAACAGAGTCCATTCTCTTCGGTTCGAAACATAATCTCAGCAAATCCGACGACTTCTCAGTTGCAGTGGGCGACATTATTGTCACAAGTAAGAAGGAAATTACATACCTAGGATCTATTCTTGAGGCAAACCTCTCCTGTGACAAAATGGCATCCAATGTAATAAAAAAAGTCAATCAAAGAACTAGATTCCTATACCGGATCTCCTCTCTGGTAAACAAAAACACCCTGAAAACTCTGGCAGGAGCACTCATTCAAGGGTACTATGACTATGCTTGCACGTCATGGTACCATAGCACCTCCAAGGCGCTAAAAATAAAACTTCAAACATCGCAAAATAAACTGGTCAGACTACTGCTTGACCTTTCATCTAGAACCCACCTCACCTCTGCCCACTTTGACAACCTAGGATGGCTTAGAGTAGACGACAGAGTACAGCTACTTGCAATGGGCCTGGTCTACAAGATCCACTACACCTCTATGGTACCCATGTAGGCTACATGTCGAAATTCTTCCCAAAGGTCAAGGAATACCATGATCATAACACCAGAGGGAGCTCCACAAATCATGTGAAACCCAGATTTGGCACAAAAAAGGGGGAATACACGTTTCGCAATTATGCCACATCAAGGTGGAACGCTCTTCCCACAACTGTAAAGGAAAGTAAAACTATACTTACCTTCAAAACCTCTCTTAAAGAGCACCTTCGGGGGAGAGCATTGCAAAACTGGCCCCGGTAATGGTACAAATCTCAACCTGTCGTTCAATGGACAGCTTCCCCCCCCCCCCCCATCTATGTATATACTCGCATTTTAGACTCTGTTACTAACTGTATATCTGTAGACTTGGTATGTCTTAAATGTCCGGTTAGGATGTATTAGAACGAAATCTAAAATGAAAATTGTAAACAAGCAATCTGTATGTAAAAAAACCACCTGTATGTAAATTGTAAATAAGCCATCTGTATGTCAAATATGTCTTATATGTCTTAAATGACATGATGAATTGGAAATGGGGGACCCTGATGTAAACAAGACGAAAGTCTTTCTCTGGTCTGCATCCCCTTAACAATTGTATGTTTTGAGCTGTACTGTACTGTACCCAATATACAAGCTGTTAATAAACTTTTCAATCAATCAATCAATCAAAGTCTCACAAGAAGCGTTAGCATTAGCCCTTAGCTAAAACGGGCAGATGCTACTTCCGGTGCTAACTAGCAAAAACGATCTTTAAAACTTAATATTTTCTGCACAAACTACATATAATCTGAAAGCTGATACTCCACAGATTATTTTGTTATAAGTATCATCACTGTAGGACACAAACTCACTGAGCTAGCAGCCAGAACAGAGAAGAAGAAAAAAAAAAACAGTTTTCAAAACCATAACAATAATTATGTCTTACCGTTGCTGTTTTGTGATCAAAGCTCTTGTTCAAGGGAATAAAAACGCTGCTTAAAGTGAATCCAATGTCTCTTAGTCACTTTAGAATTGTTCCTGATAATCTATCATTACATTCATGGCAGCAGAGTAGGTATAAAGTTTCGCAGTCCCGAGCTAATGCTGTCTCACGTGCTGTTTACGCAAACCTCTCTCTACTTGACGTAAGTGTTTAGCGGGACTTACTAACTGTCACTCGATTCTATTGGCTCTAACGGTTCAGAAAAGGTGTCAATCACCCACATCGACCAATGGGTTCCAAAGATATGATCCTGCGTAGTATAAACTACGCCCGCTCCGGCTCCATTACGCATTACGCAGCCAGAAGGGAGAGCTTCACATAGCGGGGCTATGATCATACCAGATGACTCTTCATCAGATGATGAAGATCTCCTCCAGCCAGACCTGGATCCGGACAGTAGTGACTCGGATGTTGAACTTCCACCACGGGAAAGGCATGTAATCTCTCTGTTTTTATATATTACTTATGTGTTTGGTGGAACTGCGTCACAGTGCTAGCTTAGCCAAGAAGCTACAGGAATGATTAGCCAAAATGCTAAATAGTGTTACTTGTCTTTTTGTAGTTACATTTTCTAAATGAATGGCCAGTGAATGAATATATATATGTGTTTACTTATTTATTTGGTGTAATATTATTCATTTATAGTCCAATATTATCCTTTATATACAGTGGCGTTTTCTCCCGGCGGCCAAGGGAAGCCAGGCTTCCCTTGTTTTTTCGGATTGTAGTTATAATTTAAATAAATAAATAAAAACACTTTGTTTTGTTTCGATAATTCTCCTTTGCTGTGTGTTGCTGCCGGTGTTGTGTCACATTATGCCTCCCCGTCATGAAATGCCCCCCTTGTCACGGTAACGCGCATTTCTAAATGACACGTTTACACCTTAAAACGATGTTTAAAACGAAAAGTAAACGTTCAGGGTTTTTATTAATGGTAATTTTCAGACTGTGAGTTGTTTAGTGGTAGCTCATAGTCTTGATTCTTCTGGTTTAACTTTTCGCTCCGTATTTGAGGTGTCGAAATTCATTCGTCACTTCCTTTTCAGTTTATCTTTTTTTTATCATTATTGTTACGTCCTGTCTGTATAAACGTGCTTTAAAATGTATTGTTTAATTTTACATAGTTGTCATCTAATAATCAAAATATATGTTTACAAATGTTACATAGTCTTTGTCAGCATATTATTAGGCGCTATGCGTACAAAATAAAAGTGTGACATTCATGAAACTTGCTCCATTTATTGGTACCAGTCCTAGAACCATACCCTGAAAAATGCTTGAGGGTGGGATTCATAGAAACCTCTTTTTTTGGGGGGGGGGGGGGGCATTTTATGACAGGCCTGTCCATCACAATATGCCCCCCCTCCGTCCGCCGCATTTACGCACTGTACAACACACACCTACACACTGTACCACACACACACCTACACACTGTACCACACACACACCTACACACTGTACCACACACACCTACAGCTCCTAAAGCATAAGCCGTTGTGTATTTTATTATGTGAAGCAATGGTCTTAGAAAAATATCGACTCTTTGTTTGTAGATATCTACTAAACTAAAGCAAATAAAGAGAGTAGGCCTGTTATACTGAGTGATATATATTATACACACTGCTCTGCTTTCTGCATGGACCGTACAGCTGTTCTCTCTGGAAACATCGAGACGCGATGAAAGCAGTTTCTAAAATAATATCCAGGGGATGCATGCATAGCTGTCATTGGCTGAGATAAGTCCGGCCGTGCGTCACGCCTCCACCGTTCCCGGAAATGCATCCGTGGAGGAGCCGTGGAGGAACCATCAGTGTATCCTCGGTTATAGCTTCTCCAGAGAGCCTCCTCGACGCTCGATGCTCGGTCCTCGGTCTGCATTTAGAGAAATGAGACGTCCTTCAAAATGGCGCGCTGAAATTCATTTCCGGGTCACCACCGGAGGACCGAGGAGTCGAGGAGGGGAATTTTGAGTATTGAGAAGCCTCTATTGAGTATTTTACAAAGAGTGAAACAAACAGCGCCCCTCTAGATGTTATGGTGAAACAGTAGATTGCACTCTCTGTTGCGAGAGGAGGCCAGCCGAATCTGTCTTCCCTTGGTGAAAAAAAATTGAGGGATTGACCAATCAGATGAGGCCCACGTGATGCCCCTGCCAACCTGTGATTGGTCAGGGCCATGCCAAGGGAAGCCAGCCGCCTCTTGCTTCCCTTCAGTGGCGGCTGGCGATTTGATTGGACACTGCCATCCAATCAAATCACATCAACATCAGTTTTAATACTGTCATCACCGCCGTTAGAAATTATCAAGCAAATGAAGCATTATGGAGGGTGGAGATTTGGCGTACTTAATCAAACATAACTTTACTAAACTTCCGCTACAGCAGCAACTACAAATTAAATCAGATGACAGGCCAATGCCCGCACTCGAGCTGTGTGTACACAGAGGAAAAAGGGAGAGAATCGGACGTTCAATGAGGACAATTATGTCCGCACGGAGTGGCTAACTGGAAGCGCTAAACTTCAGCGTCTATTTTGCTGGCCATGTCTTCTTTTTGACAAGGATTCGTGCTCTCTGAACAATCCTTGGGCAACTTCAGGATTCATCGACCTTGGCAACCTGTCACGGGCAATTGAGAGGCACGGTAAATCCAAAAATCACATAGATTGTGTTATTGTCTGCATACATTAATAAGTAAAATGCTTAAATTAATAAGGAGAGAGTTTCAGCTGGAGAGTGCGTGCGGAGCTTTCGGTTAGATAACAGGCGTGTGCAAGTCCTGCATCTGTGTGATACAAATGTGTGTAAAATGATACCGGGCGCTGTAATCACTCATCTGGTTACGTTATTGACCACCCCCCCACCCGCCCGACCCAAAAAATGGGCTTCCCCTAAATTTTTCCCCATGCCACGCTACTGTTTATATATTACTTTTGTGTTTGGTGGAAATGCATCACAGTGTTAGCTTAGCCACGAAGCTACAGGAATGATTAGACAAAATGCTAAATAGTGTTACTTGTCTTTTTGGAGTTACATTTTCTAAATGAATGGCCAGTGAATGAATATACATGTTTACTTATTTATTTGGTGTAATATTATTCATTTATAGTCCAATATTATCCTATAAGTATAAGCCAGTGAATTAATCTAATCTCTTTGTTTTTCCACATTTGTTAGATGAGGAGTGACCCCAGCAGGACAAAGCCACACACCCAGAAGACTTTCAGGGAGCAGCTTGCTGCAGAATTGTTGGAGTTTGCTGAAGGCCCTGCTGAAGGCCCTGCACCTCCACCACCCCCTCCTCCACCACTCACATGCATGCCCGAGTATTATGGGGAAGATGCCACCAAGGTCAGGAAGAACTGCAGGAGGTGCCTAGATGCTGGACTCAAAAGGGTGAAGACACCTGTGTACTGCAGGAAGTGCCAGGTCCCTCTGTGCTTCACTGTCAAAAAGAACTGTTTCAGGGACTGGCACAACCTAAATACTGGAACATTCAGGTAGGTATAAAGTTCAGGTAGGTATAACGTATAAGTGTTTATTTAAAAAAATACTTGTTGTTTTTATATACCTAGTGTGATTTTATTGTATAGTGTGTTGGTAAAATATTTGTTGTTTTTACAAACCTACAGTGTGGTTTTATTGTATAGTACGTTGGTAAAATGTTTGTTTTTACATGCCTATAGTGTGTTGGTAAAATGTTTGAAATAAATCTGCCCCAGTTGGAGCCAAATGTTACCTATGTTTCTGGTTTTTTTTATTGTGCAAGTACACCTACACACACTGACCTACAGTGTAGTTTTATTGTATAGTGCGTTGGTACAGTTACATACACACACAGCTACACTTACACATACACACCTACACATACCCACACACACACCTACACTTACACACACTGACCTACAGTGTAGTTTTATTGTATAGTGCGTTGGTACAGTTACATACACACACAGCTACACTTACACATACTGTACATACCTACACATACCCACACAGCTACACTTACACATACACACACACACCTACACTTACACACACCTACACACACTCACACACACAAACATATTTTAAAAAAAAATATTTAAAAAAAAAAAATATTTAAAAAAAAAAATGATTTTTATAGTCTGGTACCTGAAAAAGGTCAAATGGCACTGATGAAACCAAATGTGCCCAAAGCTTATTCTGCCTGGACTTTATTTTCATAAACCTCTCTAAAAAGGTCAAATGTCACTTGTTTTGCCTCAATCTTGATACAGGGTACTTATTATATGTTATACTTTGGATTCCTAAAGCTTTTAGGCTACTACTCCATCATTCAAGGTTGGTCTTCACTATAAGTAATGGGTTTTCTTTAGGCGGAGACAGGAATTAAAATGTTTTTGCTATGTTCCATCTGAATTTACTCTGACACAGAAACATCTATATTGATTCTGAGACTTCTACATCCAACTCACAGATGTAACCTTGCTTTGATAACAACAATTATTCATATAAACCTTTTAGAAGTGAAGTTATAGTCATTTGTTCTGGGAATGTCATTTTCGAGCCTGAAACCTGAAAAACAGGCTCGGGGTTTAACAGGTTAAGGAACAGTGGATAGGAGAATTCAGAAGGATTTAGGAGAAGAGACTTCGGTGCTTTGAGAATCCGACTGCACTTTCACTATCCGACGTATTTATGATGCGCCAGCGGACGTTATAAATATGCGTCTGCTGCCGTGGGGAAACTACAGTTTTCTATACAGCGGAGTGAGCGGACTACATGGATGTATAATTAGAACGGCAGACGCATCTAGAGACTTTGCACCGCGCTCTGATGGTGTTGTTTTATGCTTTATGAATGTGGACAACAGAGAAACATAAATTCTTCATGAACGAGGTTGTAACGTTCATATTTCTCTTTTTGATTATAATACTGATGAATGTTCAAAACAAAGCACTTTGGCCACTTACCACATACGTTTTAAAATGCTTAATAAGCGCCGTAACTTTCATGATATCATAATCGGTTGTTTCCGTGAACGGCCGAATATCCCCCTGCGTTAAATGCTGCGGCCGCAAGGCATTGTGGGGCAGCATTTTCTCATTTTCTTTCGTAAAGGGAGGTCCAGTGGTTCCTAAGCTAAAGGAGGTTATAAAGGAAGTTTGAAAACTCCTTTCCTATCATCTCTAGAGAATTCGAACGGCTCTTATCATGGCTGCCACTGAAGTACTTCCGGCTCCTTTCACTCCGTTAGGAAGGTTCCTAAGAGAAACTGACAATTCGACTGCAGCCTGTGTCTCATTTCTTGTTGTCATTATTTAATGATGAGACTTTATAATCTAATTTTCACAGAGTTCTGATTATTTTCAAATGAGAACTCTGAAGGTCACCCTAAATGATTTGTTTCCACAATCAATGTAATACAATCCCTGTGATATTAACAGATTTTTCAAACCTGCCAGCAGCTGTTGACCTTTAGAAATATTGCAAGTGAGTGGAAATAAAGTCTGAATTTATATGAATACAGAGTGCGTTTTTCTACAGGTTGAGTCCAGAGATCTTCCTGAAAAGGCCGGTTGTGGAGGGAAACCGCTGGCGTCTGGACAGCATCCTGAAACGCAAAGCGGTGAGCAACAAACTGCATCTTCCTGTCCTCGAACCAAAGAACACCTCAAAAAACTTAATTAGAATCCAGGATACCCCAAACATTTTTTAATATACGAATATTGTTTGACTCTAGACTGGTGTTAAGCTTCCTGTTTGTGTTTCCACAGCAACAAGGTGTACGTATCTTTGTGATGCTGTACAAAGAAGTGGAGTTAGCTCTGGGAATAAACTCCGGATACAGCAAGAGGACGCTGCTGCACCTCCACCCCAACATCAAGGTGAGCGTCACATTTATCACACGGAGCAAATGTCAGCAACATATATATATTCCCTGTGATAAATCAAGAATTCTGATTCAGTTTTAAACACACTACTTTAAAAGTCCAAGAACAAAAGTTCATATTTTCTCTATAGGTGATGCGTCACCCGGACCACGTCTCCTCGGCTGTCTACCTGTGGGCGCATCACGAGAAGATCATTGTGGTCGACCAATCGGTGGCCTTCGTGGGAGGGATCGACCTGGCATACGGTCGCTGGGACGACAGGGAGCACAGGCTGACCGACGTTGGGAGTGTGACACTCTCACACCAGGTACACACACACACACACACACATACACACACACACACACACACACACACACACACACACACCACACACACATACCTGCAACATCCACTTGTCCACACACATTTTTTGATTTTCATTTCACTTCTTTGAAACGCATTTTTAATGTTTAACTTATTTTTAAGTTCAGAAATCTAGTTCAGTTATATTTTTGATGATTCATATAAGAATAATGAGCATCTTTTTTAAAGTCTCCATTTCTCTCTATCCCCTCTATGACTCTAGTGCCTTTATTTTGATTCTTAACCCTGATTGAGCCGAACCTTTTTGTACCTTGTTCCCAGGCTGAAGCGGCCTCTCCAAACATGGCTGCTCCAGCTAACGGCAGCGGTGGGGAAAGTAACGGGAAAAACATTTTCACGGTGACGGACTCTGTGGACCAGCCCCGGCTGAAAGGGCAAGGCAGACTGAAGAGGACGAGGTTCAGCATCCGGAGACACCTGCAGAAACACGGGCTGGCCTCGGCAGACAGCGACAGCGACCTGGAGGACGAAGAGAGTGAGTGCAGCTATTGATTATTATTATTTATTAAGGTACGAGCACCAAGACGGAGGATCCCTTTTTAGTAATTATCAAGAATTATAGGTATTACTATGAGTATCATTATTCTTCTTATATGTCCTTTGCTCTCTAATGAATTTTAAAATGATGCACATGATTTTTCTATCAGGTCTTTTCTGCTGTCTTAAAACAAATAAAATAGCTGAAAATAGCTTTCTAATTTTATGAAACTTGGTGGAAGTGTGTGTAAGATTTGGGTGTTGCGCTGCACGGCCGCTGTGTTCAGGTTGGTCCCACAGCGTCAGCAGCCATCACGCTCTGATCCACGGCAGGACGGCCCCCCCCGCCCTGGGTCCGGCTGGTGAGTCGCCGGAGGTGGAGGCACATTTTTACCGTTGCCCCCCCAGCATGCTTTGCTGTGGTCTTGATCTGGATTGAACAACTTTTGAATCCCTCTGTGTGTGAGTTTGGTGATTTTTTTCCACCCAAGGTCGATTCAGAAAGTGATTCAATATGGGCAAGAATTTTAAAGTCGATGACAAAGCCTGATAATCAAACTCAACTACATTTCGTTTTCACATCATTGTGTATTATTTAAGCGAAAGTTTGAGGCGTAAATCTGTAATTCTATTAGTTTACCAACAGAAAATTAATAGACCAACATTTGTATAATCTAGTCATTCATTTAAGAATGTTAGTCAAGCAGGATGTGGGGAGTTTCTGCTTTTTATAATTTCCATTCTAATAGAAAGTATTGCACATACCTAAAACAGATCTGAGTTTTGATGAGATTCTGCAGCTGGTCTGTGCTGCAGTAAAACATTTGTTTTAGCTGCTGTTTGTTTACACATCTCTGCCTGTGTGATAGATGGGAAGTGTCAGAGATGAACGTGAGGCAAACAACCGTTGCTAAAAACTAAAAGAAGTCACAACTCAAGGGAAAAAACCCTTTGTTTTTGTTCTGTACTTTGACTGAAGTTACTTAAATCATTTGTGTTATTGATTTAAGGTGAGTCAAATGTGTGTAATTTCAGTAGAGTGTATGTCTCCGCATGTCCTCTCTTCTCTCCAGTTGCTGTTTTAACATTTGTTAATGTGCTGTCGAAACATTTTCCAAACACACACAAACACAATACTTGTTAGTTGATCAATTAAGTGTAAATAAAGAATATGACCATCATTTTTGTCCAAGTTTAACCTTGAATGAGGATAAAAATGCACCAGAAATCCACATCAGAAACGATTGATTTCATGCTTTTGTTATTAATAGTCGTTCCACACTTAAAACTCCCAAAGCATGTTGTTTACATTTGAGGCTTTTTTGTGAATACATTAGGGTCATTTACTGAGATTATTATAATTTTTTTTGAAATATCTCTTAACTCATTCCTCCCATAGACTATTTTATACTCAAATATTGTTTTAAAATGTGTGACATTGAAATAAATTCTGATCAATATCAATTAATATCAATATTGACAGTAGATACTGCAATCTAAAGTGCTACATTTTAGTTATATTTTCAGTTTAGCTCTGATATTCCGCTTAGTAAGTTGCACTTAAAGCAGGAACTTTAAGAGGAACTAAAACTCTGAGTAGGCTCATTTATTTAAAGAGATTTCTGCTGAAAAATAACTGAAAATGTAATGCGTGTGTTTCAGTAAGCGGCTCGCAGCGCAGTCTGTACACGGGCGTCGGGGAGTTATTCGGAAACACGCGCTTCTGGCACGGAAAAGACTACTGCAACTTCGTGTACAAGGACTGGATTCAGCTGGAAAAACCTTTCGATGGTGAGAACATCATCAACCTCACATTTCTGACATTAAAACTACAGAAATGTCCTCCTCACATCCGTTTCTGCTGTTTCAGACTTCATAGACAGACACACAACTCCCAGAATGCCTTGGCACGACATCTCCTCAGTGGTCCACGGGAAAGCAGCTCGAGACGTGGCCCGACACTTCATCCAGCGCTGGAACTTCACCAAGGTCAGAGGTCACGCTGATGTTGTCCCATCATGCTCAGGAATACATTCACAAAGAATGGATTGCAATATGTATGCAGTGTTTCCCACAGATATGAAATATACTTGGGCGGGTGGTGGCAAAAAAAAGTTTTAACAACATTATTTATTGACTTTTCATTCCGGTATAATCATTTTGCGCAAAGATGGCACTGTTTGTCAGAGCACTTCATCCTTCTGGGATTTCATGAAGAACAGCTCCAACGCCTGTGTGTATGGGAATGCCTCTGGTGCTGGTCCATTAACTGCCAGTGTTTCCCACAGATCTGAAATATACTTTGGGGGGTGGTGGTAGCGGGGGGGGGTTGAGGTGACGTGCAACAACATTAACCTTTCTGTTGGTCGCTTGTTAGCAGACCCTTCACGCGATGGCAGAGCGAACAGGTACAGGCAGGGTCCATAATGATAGCCCTATAGTTTAAATCTACTACCCACACATGAATATATGGAAATGGGTTACTATTTAAAAAAATAAATGTATTTATTAATGTATTTAGGAACCTATCCATGTGATTTTTAGTGGGGGTCGACCTCAAATCCTCTAGGGGGGTCCAGGGGCATGCCCCCCCGGTAAGATTTTATTTTTTATTTTGGAGTTAAATGCATCAATCTGGTGCATTTTGAGGGGAAAATAAAGAGACTAGATCTATGGAAACACCTATATTTAACAGAACTGTATACATTTCAATAATCATAAAATCAAGGCCATAACCAATAACATACCTTTTCCAATATGAAAAAAACACTGAAACTTGTTTATTAATTTAGTTTTGGTTCATTTATAGTTGTGAGTGTGTCTGTGCTCCTGAATCAGCCTCTCCTGTCTCCCTCCTCTCCCCCCCTCTCCATCCTCTCCCCCTGCTCCTCTTTGAGGCAGCAGCAAAGACTAGTTTTCTCTCAACAAGTTTTAAAAGTGTATCTTACCTTTTTTCACCTAGTTAACTTTTTATTTATTTATTCATGCATATTTTACTAATCACATTACATTTCATTTAGCTGACGCTTTTATCCAAAGCGACTTATAATGACCGATTACAGGGACATTCTCCCTGGAGTAACTAAGGGCTAAGTGCCTTACTCAAGGGCACACTAGTGGTGGTGTTCCTGGCGGGATTTGAACTCACAGCCTTCCGATCTTCAGCCCACCTCACTCTCCATTAGACCAATCACTACCCTCTCAAATGGAAATATGTGTTTACATAAATGGTGACCACACCGTTTGAGACCCACTGAGAACTTAGACTAAGTTAACTATCTAAACACTCAGAGAGTCCTTTACCTCACCTGAGCTGAGGTTATCCCGAGCTTGAATGACACACAGAGACCAATCAAGGGCTTTGATTTATGATCTGTATGACAGTGGCCATGTCGGCAGGCCACATCATGTGGACAGCCAGTCACCCTGTGTGAGGCAGGCCACTTAACAGGCCAGAAGGAGGCGAGATCAGAGCAAGGGAGCGAGGGATCATTGTCTACAAGTTAATCGATCGCAGATGGCGTCGTGGTCACGGACGAATAAAAAAAAAAAATATAAAAAAAAAAACTTATAAAAAAAAACAAAAAACTAAATGGGTCGCGAAATATACTTGGGCGGCCGTTAATATACCTGGGCGGCCCGCCCAAGTATAGTCTATGTGTGGGAAACCCTGGTATGTGTACTTTTTGGATTTTAATGTCCCAGTCTCTCAGTCACTTATAATTTAACTAAATGCAGTGATGAAAGCTGATCTTTTTAAATTGGACTCTATTTGCATGGCGCTTATTTGCATCAAAAGATGTCAAGTTTTCTCCATTTGCCTACATATTACCTAAATTAAGTACGGACAAATAGAACAGGAGCACCTAAACTCAAGTTGTTTTGCAGTGTGTGGATGCATTTAATTTCCTGGGTTTTACTCTTTCCTCTGTTTCTCTGGCAGATTATGAAGCCGAAGTATCGCTCTCTGTCGTTCCCGTATCTGCTGCCCAAATCTCACACCACCGCCGAAGAGCAGCGCTACCAAGTACCCAACTGCATCCCCTCTAAAGTGCAGGTGAGGAAGAGTTCCACCTGGAGATTTTAGCTGTTTATATCACTTGATTAAAGTTGACTTTGACTGTGTTTCAGTTTTATACTACATTGTAGGGAAGCTTTGGAAGTTTCTTTGGATAAAAGCATTTGCTAAATGTAGTGTAAGTTTGTTTTAGTGTGCAATTTGTCTTCACTGGTTACATGACAAAATCCTCAAAGTTGTCAGTATGCACACCAAATCCAATATGCAATAGTACAGGGTCAAACACAAACATTTTGTCTAAAAAGAAACTCGATCCAACTTTCCTCTTAGCAAAGAAAAAGTTAAACATTTTGTAAACAAAATAATGTTCACTAAAAACACAGATCCTATTACTTCTTCCTCCAATGATTAAATATTGCACATGCTCCAGAGATGGCAGAACATATGTTTTTGTATTTCCCGACTACCCTCAGATCCTACGCTCAGCCTCTGATTGGTCGGCTGGCATCAAGAACCACGAGGAGTCCATCCACAACGCGTATGTGCAAGTCATCCTGAACAGCCAGCACTTCATTTACATAGAGGTACTTTCTGTTCAAATGTAAACAAAATATCTAAGCTGCTTAACTTCTGACACCAGGTCATTTTCTACATTTCATACAAACGATGAATTTAAAATTCAGAAAAGCAATGGAAAAATGTACTTCAGTCTGTCAAACCTGATGCATTTTTTTCAATTTTGCAGCATATTAATGTGTTTTGAGCACATATAGAGAGGTAAGTTCTTGTTTGTTAATAGATGTGTGGTTTTTTTGCTTGTTTTTCAGAATCAGTTCTTCATCAGCTGTTCAGACAACAGATACGTGTTCAACAAGATAGGAGATGCTATTGCACAGCGCATCATCCAAGCATTCAGGTAACACACACACACATACAAAAAAATATATTACATTTAATTAACACACACTTTGTAAACTTCTGTATGACTCTGTCTATGTTATGTCTTCTGTAAATGATAGTCGCATGTTGTCATTGTGTATATGCACTCAGGCTTATCTTGAAATGATTTCCAAGAAACACACACATACACACACACACAAATACACACCAACACACACACATATGTTGCTGTGTACTTTCCAGAAAACTAATGATTGATTAACTCATTTAATTTCATATGTTTGAATATTTTCTATTCAAGCATCAGTTTATTTTTGATGTCAAAGCTTATCAGAGCACACACATCCTGCACAAAACGCAGGAAAACACAAAGCTGACCTGATTTCTTCCTGAAACTTGAATAAATAAACAATCCAGGGCGGCTTTTATAAATGTTTTTCTCGGTGTAATCTAATTTAAAGGAAAACACTTAAAGTGTTGAAACCAACTCCCTTTTGGGGAGAATTAAATGACTTTCTGCTTTTATTCACTCCTTTCTCAGGATTTTCGTCTCTTGCGTTGTAAAACTGTTAAAGTTCACAGTATTTATTTAGTCTCATTATATTTTCATGCTCAGCTCGGATAAACTGAAGAGTCTGCCTCCTAAATCCCAAACGGCCTCATAAAATACTCTTGACAGAAGGAGATTTGAGCCAGACTAATACATCACATCAGCCACAGATGGTATCGGTCAGTAACAAGATGTTGCACTGTTAAAATGCCAAAAATGTTTTTGTTTAAAAAGGTGTTATCAACACATATTTTATACACCAAACTCCTTTTTTCAATGTTAAAATCTGTTGAGTACCCGGTTAAACTTCTTTAAGATCTAAATGAAAGGCAATGTTAATAATGACGGCTTCCAACTCAAACATTGAATCTTACATTTGTAAACATGTTACCTTCACTGACACTATACATAGTGTGTTTATGTTTCCTTTGGCAGTATGTCATGATCTTGTCCTCCTGTCCCAACATGACTCAGTTACACAGTACTTTGAGCAGCATTTTAGATTTTCCAGCGCACCAATCCAACAAAATGTAAGCTGCAACTTTGTAAACATTTTAAAAACACTGATCTGCTATTATAATCGTAAATTAGCATCTGATCAGTTGTTGTTGGTTCCATCCAGCTTCTGGATACATGTTTCATAAATAAACCACATCAGTATATTTAAAATGTCTCCCTCTCTGTGTGTGCTGTCAACTGTTTCAGGGAGGGTAAAAAGTACAGAGTGTACCTGGTGACGCCTCTGCTGCCGGGCTTCGAGGGAGACATCAGCACCGGAGGAGGCAGTGCCCTCCAGGCCATCATGCACTTCAACTACAGGTGTGTGAGTGTGTAAGACAGATAATGCAGCTGCCACTAACCCACCTGTTGCCTGAGTTTCTTTGATGAGGGTTACATCCCGGTTAAAGAGATTATAGACACACTTTGACTCTTAAACCACAGTGCTGTTAACTCTGTTAGTACTGTGTGTGTGTGTGGTGTGTGTGGGTGTGTGGTTGTGTGTGTGTGTGTGTGTGTGTGTGTGTGTGTGTGTGTGTGTGTGTGTGTGTGTGTGTGTGTGTGTGTGTGTGTGTGTGTGTGTGTGTGTGTGTGTGTGTGTTGTGTGTGTGTGTGTGTGTGTGTGTGTGTGTGTGTGTGTGTGTGTGTGTGTGTGTGTGTGTGTGTGTGTTTCATTGTCTGCAATCCTGGGTAAACACTCCCTATGCATACACAGTGACACACTCAGGTGTGTGTAGTGAGGAATGTGGATCTCATGCTCCTCTCTGTCTGCAGGACGATGAACCGAGGAGAGCACTCCATCATCTCACAGCTGCACAAAGAGAGTAAGTAACTTCCCGTTTACTCTTAGCGACTCACAGCTGATTGGTCCATGTTGTATGTACAGTGCAGCTGTTTTAAAAAAGGCAAAACATCCAGCTCCTCTTTTATTTCCATGCAATAAATAGCTATCAGTGAATAAACCGCCTAATTAAATATGATCCTCAATGTATTGGATGGAAATATTGAATATAAAATTACATTTTTCAGATTGTATTTAACTTTTTTAAGAAGTATTATTTAAGGATTTTTTTATTTAGACGTTTAAATAATGTCACATACCAAATGGAATATTGAATATAATATTTTGTTTATTTAAATGTGTTATGCTACCATTATTTTAGGAATTATGGATTATCAATGTTATATCGATATTAATTTTAAACTTAGATCTTGAAAACATTCTTACACACCCATTGAGAATTGCAATATATAATAAACACGTGTATCTGTTGTGTTACATTTGTTTTATTATCATGATATAATAATTATGTATTATTCATTAATTTTTTTAATTATCATTTCAAAATCTCACATACACATTCAAATCTATAATATCATATTTAGTTTATTGATATTTTTTATTAAATGTCTAATATCCTTATTTTTTGCAGCTTTGACATTATGCCCTAAATTGAGTGTTAAAATGAAATACAATATAATTTGTAAGCCAACACACTCTTTTTGAGAACTGTGTGTGTGTGTTTGCAGTGGGAGACCAGTGGATGAACTACATATCCATCGCTGGTCTGAGGACTCACGCTGAGCTGGACGGGAAGCTGGTCACGGAGCTTATCTACGTCCACAGCAAGATGCTCATCGCAGACGACAACACCGTCATCATCGGTATTTCACCCAAACCTTCAGCTGCTTCTTACATTTCTCCATTACAAGATTAAAAGATGACAGGTGTAAGGAATATTCCCCTGACACGGCACTGTACATGTATAATAGAGGAGAGGGAAACAGGAGCTGCAGAGGGTCAGATAAATGGACATCTTGTTATTTTAGAGGAGGCACAGAAGGAAAATGACAACATAAATGTTAAAAGCAGGAAGTAGCAAAAAAGCTGGGACAGGTTTCAGTTTCCGCTGCGCCACTTGTGCTAAAAATATTCGGTAATGGAGATTGAAAGCTGCAGATAAAAGGAACCACAAGATGGTACAAAAAATAGTTTTGCTGGTTAGGTCTTTTTGGCTTGTGACCCTTTTACTTGTTGCATGTTTTTTTAATTACTTTCACTTCTCAGATTGTTTGATTAAAGATCATTTTCAAAGGCCTTGAGAGGTAAAATTAACTTAAGCTGAACCTGTTTTTGTTATCTCCTCCCACAAAGATGCCAGTACGAGGCAGGGACAAAATAAAATAAACTGTTAAAGATATTCACACTACGACTTTAGAACATTTAATAAACCTTGAGAAGTTACAAATCTCACACATTTTATAATATTATGTGGAAATATAGTATGTGAAAATCAATAATAATTGGTCCATCTCTGGTACAAACCTCGATACCATTAAACATAGCTATAAAAATATAATGAAGAATCATTCATGTTCATGCCTTTTAATTTATAAGTGTCGACCCATTTTGGAGTAATACATTTCGATTTTAAACAATGTTTTTAATGTACAGGCACTTTTTTTCTATATTATAAGTGAAAGAGTTTTTTTCCCACAGAAAATAATAATGCAGTATTACATTTCCTGTATTTTTGTATGAACTTCACCCTGTGGTCTGAGATGAGGTGCAGCAGCGCCACCTGCTGGAGGACTCTGTGATTTATCCTGTTTTCTCTCTTTGTGTTTCGGCAGGTTCTGCAAACATCAACGACAGGAGCATGCTGGGAAAGAGGGACAGCGAGGTGGCGGTGATCGTGGAGGACTCGGAGATGGTGCCGTCGGTTATGGACGGGCAGAAGTACCAGGCGGGAAAATACGCCCTGCAGCTGCGCCTCGAGTGCTTCAGGTACTGAAAACATCCTGAATCCTGCTTTTTAAATGTCTTTATTCATGTTTTCATTAATTTGCTTAATTATTATTACATTTAAATGTTTAAGTAACAATGTTATTTCCTCATCGTGTCTGCTTGTTGCCAGATATCCAGCAGTATCTCAGCGTTTCCTTCAGTTTTTTCTGTGCCTCTGTCTCTCTGTCAGGATGATTTTGGGCGCCAACACGGACTCCTCCATCGACGTGTCGGACCCCATCAGCGAGACGTTCTTCAAAGAGGTGTGGACGGCCACCTCCGCTCGCAACGCCACCGTCTACCAGAAGGTGTGTCGGATTTTTTATCATATTTATGTTTTATATCTGTTTTTACTAAATGAAGGATTTGAATGTGAACACTTGTGCCTTAGGAACAATACTGTCTACTCTAGGGGAACAATCTATTTGATTATTGTGTGTGTATACTCAAGGCATTATTACAACTCCCCATCACCACCTTTTTTATTTATTTTCCATTTCCCTTTTAATTTGACTCTATTTTGTATTTCAATGTTTTTGTTATTATTTTAAAAAAAAGTATTATTTACTAACAGCAAGGTTCATCTGTTTTTCAGAATAAAATAATGTTATAATAAATGAACAAAATGTATAAGTCCAACATTGTTTAAAAAACGGATTTGTTGTCAGGAATGTATTGTCAGAATTTAATAATTTTGAAGTTTTGTTCCTCCATCTATTCTCCAGGTTTTCCGCAGCCTACCGTCCTCTGACGTGCGGAACATTCTGGATCTGGAGGGCTTCCTGGCCGTGCCCGGTCTGTGCACCGAGGACCCGGCGCGGGCTCAGGAGAAGCTGAAGAAGATCCGCGGCTTCCTGGTCCAGTTTCCTCTCGACTTCCTGTGTGAGGAGAACCTGCTTCCTCCCATCGGGTCCAAGGAGGCCATGATGCCCATGGAGGTGTGGACCTGAGGAGGAAGCACCCCAGCCTATACGGTCATGTGTTCACACTCAGCAAGAGTAACGCATTCAGGTGGATCAAAACACACTCTGGTGACATTTTGGAGGTCAAAGTGGCAGAAAACAGCTTTTATTTTTTTGTTTAAGCCCAAAAGTTATTTGTATAGCAGGCAAGAGAGATAAAAGCCTTATAAGTAGTTATTATAAGCAGATGTTTGATATCCTTTTTTTTATTTGGGTTGTAATTGTTATTTATTATTAATGTAAGTGGTAAGATGACCAAGCAGATAATAAAGAAACTTTGAACAAGTAAATGAAACTAAAATCCTGTAATCTCGATTATAAACATCCATCACTTTTTAAAGACCGACTTCATCTCTAAATAGTGGTTTAAGATAATCAGGATAAACTGTTTTAATATTTTTTAAGTCAGCGGTGCCAAAATCGTCTTTTATTTTAGTTTTAAATGCAAAATTGTACAACAAATATAACGGCAGAAACAGCAATTAAATTTGTATATTTTTCTAATTAATTTAAATTTTAACTTTTGGCCTGTAAGCCCCAAGTTGGTGTTTCTTTCGCTGTTGGAACTACTATTTTCGGGTGTAGCCACAATCTAAGATATTATTCCAAGGGGACCAATAATACAAATATACTCTAAGTTGTAATAAAGCAACGTTTTCCTTTTAAGATGTTCATGGTCACAGCTGCTGATCCTAGAGAAGATCTGCATGTAACACTTGAACAACAGCAAAAAATGTTCTCTTTATTAAGGAAAATAATACATCTATATTTTTTTAGTTTTTCTGTTTACCGCCAGCAATGACTTCCAAAATGGCGTTAGCTGTGGTTGTGGACAGAGCCTCAGTACCAGCAGTGCCACTGAATGCACATGAATTACATTACACTTAAAAAACAAATGCAGAGACTTTCAGAACTCATATGCATAAATAATACATTATTGTTATAAAACACACATGTACATGCAAACACTGCAAGAAGTGGACCAGAAGACTCCGCAGTCCCTGGACTAAAGTTTACAGAATATAGTAGAAGAAGAAAGGTAAAAATGGATCCTCACCATCAGAATATCACTTTATCTCCTTTTTTAAACATTTCGCTCCTTCTTTCTCCAACAACACTATGCAACGTGTAGGACCGGCAAAATACACTAAAATAACTTTAACTACCTACACCTCAGCCACCTGGCAACGCACCCCCAGCGCCGCACCTCTCCCATTGCAACCTCTCCTCCTTCTCCCCTGTGGATGCTCTCCAAGTGGCCAAACTGGTCAGCTCGGCCAAGACCTCCACCTGCTCCCTGGACCCCTTGCCCACAGCCCTGGTCAAGGACTTCCTACCCACCCTCTGTCCTTATATGGTGGTTATCATCAACGCTTCTCTGGCTCCTGGTATAGTCCCCACCAGCTTCAAAATGGCCTCAGTCATGGCCTGGACCCGACGACCTCCACAACCACCGGCCGATCTCTGACCTTCCCTTCCTAAGTAAAACTCTGGAAAGAGTGGTCGCCGGCCAACTCCATCTGTACATGTCCAACCATGAGCTCTATGAGCCCTTCCAATCCGGCTTCAACACAGCACTGAGACCGCCCTCATCAAGATCACCAACGATCTTCTCATTGCTGCTGACTCTGGCCGCCTCAGCATCCTCATCCTCCTGGACCTCTCTGCAGCGTTTGACACCATCTCCCACACCATCCTCCTCACCCGCCTATCTGACCTCCTAGGTGTCACTGGCACAGCCCTGTCCTGGTTCACATCCTACCTCCATAACAAGGAACAGTTTGTAACCATCAATGGCTCAAATTCACCCCCCTGCCCCAGTCAATCACGGTGTACCCCAGGGCTCTGTGCTTGGCCCCCTCCTGTTCACCATTTACATGCTCCCCCTCGACCAGATCATCCGCCATCACGGACTCAATTTCCACTGCTGCGCTGATGATACCCAATTATATCTCAGCACTACTCCATCCTCCCAGCTCCCCCCTCAGTCTCTCGTCAACTGCCTGCACGACATAAAAACCTGGATGTCGTCCAACTATCTCAAACTCCACAGCAGGAATACGGAGCTCATGGTTGTGGCACCCAAGGCGCTGCTCCGGAAGGTTGGTGACTTCATCCTTGAGGTTGACTGCTGCTCCATCTCCCCATCTCCTGAAGCCTGCAACCTTGACTCCACCCTTTCCTTCCACTCCCACGTCAAGTCTGTTCCCAAATCTGCCTTTTTCCATCTAAGGAACATTGCCAGACTCCGACCGACGGAGTCGGTTGCAGAAACCCTAGTCCATGAGTTTGTCACCTCCCGCTTGGACTACTGCAATGGTGTCCTGTTTGGGGTCCCCAACAAAACCCTGGTCAGGCTCCAGTATGTTCAAAACTGTGCTGCCAGGGTACTCACACATACAAAGCCGTGGCAGCACATCACTCTCACCCTCATCCACCTCCACTGGCTGCCGGTCAGTCCCGCATATCCTACAAAGTCCTCCTCCTCACCTACAAGTCCCTCCATGCCCATGCCCCCCAGTACTTATCGGACCTCCTCCGCCCACATGCCCCACCCCGGAACCTGTGGTCTTCAGACTCTGGCCTGCTTACCACCCCCACACCAATCTGCGAACCTTCGGGGACAGAGCCTTCAGTGTGGCAGCCCCCACCCTCTGGAACGCTCTCCCTGCGGAGATCCGCAACATCCCCACGCTTGACGCCTTCAAAAGGGCACTCAAGTCCCATCTGTTTGCGAAGGCCTTTGGCCCCTAATCTATTTGTTGTTTTGTCTGTCTGACTGTTTGTTTGTTCCTACTCCTGTTCTTCTTTGTAAAGCGCCCTTGGGTCTCATGAAAGGCACTATATAAATCCAAGCTATTATTATTATTATTAATGAAGAAGAAGCCGGATTTCGCCATTTTGTCTCATATTTCTGAAGACTTGCTTTAAATATTTATGTCCAAAGTGCCAAAGATGAAAGACAGTTGCCTGATGTTGAAACAGAACATCCTTTATTTTACATTCCTCATACTGTGGATCTACGTTAAGCCTTAAGTGACCTGTTTTTATGCTGTTTGTAGCTTTTTATTTCACCAGTCTGTAATTTCCTGATCGGTTTACTGGAAAGAACTGTAAAGGGGAAATGTGTTTTCTCTTTTTTTGCTTTCCAATAAACTGCAGGAAATTGCAGAAGTCTATAAAGTGCTATGGTTCCTTTTTAAAACTACATAACCCATATATTCATGCATGATACGTTTACTACAATGCTGTTTCAACAGCTTTGGCCCCTTGAGTTTCTGCTGCTCCCTTGTGGCCAAAGCATATCTGCTTTTGCAGGTTTTTGTGGTTATATCAAGCTAATTGAAGTTGAACTTTGATAGTTTTTTTAAAGATACAAACGATAGCCTTCCCACTGTAAACTCTATGTTGCAACTATTGATCAGATTTTTTGAAAAAATGCTGTCTATGGATTTCTATATTTCTGAAATGTCTTGAATTCGTCAGCACGAATGTTTCTCAGTGTCTTCCTCGTGATCTGCATGATGCTGTTTTTTATATATATTTGACCCAAAAAACAAACTGGATGATACTTGTAGTTGACAGCATGACAGCAGCTCGTTGCCATTCAACATTACAGATAAAACGCATGAACCCTGCAATGGTCGCCTTTAAAGCCATGGACATTATCGATGCTAACAGTGTGCCTGTCTTCAAGCTGTGTGTCCTCCAGATACACCTCTCTACTGTTAATATTTATGGATAATGGGACGTTAAATGCGCTGTTTAATCTTTTTCTCTACCTCCCTGTGTTTCTACCTCCTGCTGCAGTGCATGTTTTACATCTTTGTGATAAAAATCACGAACATTTTCAGTTACCCCACAATTCAGCCAAGTAAAATTGTCTTAAAAAGGCAATCCATATGTTAAAAGTTTGCGATTATGTGCAATAACAACCATCTAAAAGAAAAGGTCTAAAAACAAGCAAACACCGAATTCACAAAGGTGGGTTTAATTTGTTTTTGATTATTTATTAGTGATCAGGAGCACCTGGTGTTATTGAGGTTGAGAAACGCTCTCCTGTGTCTTCTCTGTCTGGCTTTTAATCACTGTGTCTCTATGAAATTGCACTATTTGCACAGACTGTTGTTTTCTTGTTGCGACCCCCGGAATGATCTGCAGTATCAAGTCAAGTGTTGCTTTTTGTGAAATGATGGAATAAATAAACTATGTAATAAGTCATAATAAAATATTCTTCAGTTTTTCATTCAAAATGTGTCCTTGTGGTGGTAGTTATACAAAATTGTTATAAACATGATAATCCGCGTACAAACAACAATTCCGCTTTGTATATGATTTGTTGTCAGCACTTTTAGGGTGTTATTTATAGACCTCATATAGTGAAATGTTATGTAAACCAAATATATGAATCAGTAAATACTTTACAGGTTCATAATTTGCTCAAAAAACAAGTAGTCTGGTATAGAAAGAAGAACATAATGTTATTTAAATGAATTTGTCTATGATTAAACTACCAGAAAAGAATAAGCGGTATTAAGTCAAATAAGTGATTTATATATATTGTGTTTCATATATTTTAGCATTTGTTTATTTAAGATACAGTTTTAACATTTCGTTTATTTTAATCCAGACCATAAACAGAAAACGGAAAAATGACTGGTTCGAAAAACACAAAATAATAAAATGATTGCAGACACAAACATCAAATAAAAATCACTCAAAATTGCTATAATAATTGTATTTAATTTGTTAGGATATTTTCTGACGAATAGGCAGTGTCATTATTTTGAAGCTTGAACTACGAACCACTCTAAGCTAGAAAGAGGGGGCATTGGCTGAAGCAGAATCATAAAATTGAACCATTATATAAATAATCAGGAGTTTGCATCAGACCAAGATAAAAGTCACTATAGGATTATTTAAGAGCATGAAACATTTGTATCACTCCCCTCCTCTTCTCTGAATAGTTCTCCCTCTGCTCTTTGTCCCTGTGCTACTAAATAAAAATATGTCACTGATGCAAATAAAAAACAACTTTATCCTTAGAAAACCTCCTTTGTCCCTACTTCCTCCCCCTGCAGGAACCTCTCATTACACCACATGATGGAGCCAAAGAAACACAATCTGAGTCCTTTTTGCAATTATCCAGTCACTTTCATCTTTAAGGTCACTAGATGTGGGACTGTTTATGTTGCTAATGCTGTTGTTGTTGTTGTAAATGTCACTTTGTTTTCTCTTACATGACTATGCACTGCAAACATTTTTGTTTTGTAATTATTTATTTTACTTGTTCGAAATATATTATTTATCAATCAATCAATCAAGGTCAATCTAACCTCAAATCTTGCAATCGTACTTGCATTTGAAATATGTGAACCCACCCAAAAGCCCACTGATCTGGAGACATTAAAATGAACCACCTTACAATGCAGTGCAACACAATGCAAATCTGTGTGAAGCTTTTGATGTTGACAGAGTTAATTTTAATGTGCGTGTGCGTGTGTGCCTTTGCATAACTGAAGAGGGTGTGTCCTGAGAACTTATTGTCGGTAAGTACTGTAAAAGGGAACGTGACCTGGCTCGCACTCATAATATGAATTGCCGTTTACATCCTTAAACATAGTGTTAGATAGAGTTAGATAGAGAACATAGAGTTATTTGCTCATTGAGTGGAAGGACATGTTGTTATTCCACAGTGATTCAGGTGTACAGTATGTGGAGATTTAAGAGCATGCACAGACAGAAACATAACTTATTCTCGGAAATGTTGTGACTAACTTTGTAAGCTGACGTTACAAATGAATATTTATTCATCAATTACTCACCCAGTTTACCTGGAATTTGTGACAACACTTAGTTTTCCTCGCATGCCTCCACAGTTACTGAAGAATACAAAACAAAACAAATGTAAAAAAATGTTTTGCAAAATTAAAGATGATCTGTAACTACACAAATGCATTTCAAGTGAATACAAAAATAGATTTAAGTAAATGAAAGTAATTTGTGAATATCTTTATCATTTACACAGGCACTTATTATTAAATAAATAAATGTATTAATTTTATAAATGTTTTAAAATATTTTGGGGATTTACTTTTCCAGATTATACATACAAACTGATTGTCAATCAGTTCATACAAATAATATCGTACAATATCTCCATAAAAGAAAAAAAGAGACAAGTCTGAAATCAAGTGGTTGTTTACACTGTCCCTTGACAAACAAACTAAATGTAGTATCTTGTCTAGTAAAAAAAATGGCTATCCCATGTGTTCGTTTGCCCACAGACACGAATGGACCTGTGAAATCAGGACTGTGTTTTAAAGCACGCATCTGCAAATGTGTCCCTGCACGCTCTGAAACCTCAACATGCACTGATTGAAGGTGCAGTTATATCTACAGGTTAAAAGGGCAGGTGTAGTTCCTGGTGCTGAAGAGGAAAATCAACATAAGAGGTTGGGCTTGAAATGGAAAGAGGAACCTTTTCTGTGTGACTGTTAAGCTGTGGGTTTTTTGCTTTTTTGTTGTGCCTGACATTATAGTCATGGAGCAAAGCATCAGATTTTGAACACTGATTGCTGTTCTAAATGTATTTCCAGGATCCCTAAATGCTCTTTAAACTGGATAAAATATTCAGTCTTCTGTTTTTCAACAAAAATGGTACAGGTAAAACGTAAACCCAAATATAAAATATATATTCCAAAGGAAAAGTGGAACTGTATCACACTGATAGATCTGCAGACTTCATGCAAACACTAATGTTTTAATGTCTTCATCAGAGTCAAGGAGGACACAGATGCACACACTGTATATAGACCTGGAACAGGTGTGCAATTCTCATTGGATAATAACTGGGACAGGATTTTAAATCAATTGGATAATGGATCTAAAAGTGGGAGGTGCCTTCAATCTGCAACAGTGTCTTGTAGTTACCTATGGTAGTTTCAGATACAACATAGTAGGGACACAATACATGTTTTACATTTCGCATTTACTGTTGATACATTTTGCTGAATTGGAAAAATTAATAAAGTGATCACAAAATATATATATTTTTGTATTTATGTTGTTTACAAGTGTTTTACAAAAAGAGCAAATATTAATGTTGTTTACAAACCATCTGGTAACAATTAAATATACTGTTAAAAGCCTCTTTTTACATTTAATTTAACGGTCGTTAGTAATATACAAAATAATAGAAAATTAGATGCTCCTCACATGGCACTATCGGCAAGACTTAAATGTTCCTGTAATGTGATATAAATGAAGTGTGAAAATGTCCCATGGGGGGGGGGGGGTGGCAGGTTGGTGCTCCCTACTGACAGTTAATTCATGAGACTGTGACCTGCAGCTCTGATGGATAACCACTTAGTTTTGTCTTTAATAAGCTGCCATACAGCCAGGAGCAGACCGCTGTATAAATGTGCCTCCTTCAAGGTGTGTGTGTGTGTGTATGTGACATTGTGGGCGTCCCTGTCTGTAGCGCAGCCTCCTTCAGGCCCCTCCCGGGAGCGCGCTGCTGTTCCGCTTCACAGGCGCACGGACGGACTGACGGTGTGTGTGCTCGCTCTCTCCGCGCCTCTGCTGCTGCTGTGCTCCCTCTATCTCTGTGTGCGCGTGCGCCCCCCCCTCCCCAATTTCTCTCCTGTCCTGTCCACATTGGGTGTGGAGGTGGAGGTATGTAGCACCGGGGAAGAAAAATAGTGGCGTGTTATGGCACTGTTGGTTTTCCATACCGGATTCCCCGCACCGAGCAGCATGTAGCACCTGGAGCCGCGTTTCCCCCGAAGAAAGCATCGCCTGAACGAGGATTATTCTGGGGGTGGGTTGGGGGATTTATTCCTTATTTTAGAGGAGTGTTAGTGTGTGTTTCCCCCGCCGCTCTGCACCTCCCGGTCGATGGTCGTTGAGGAAGCTTCCATCTTGAGATCTACCGAGAGCACCATGGCGAGCGACTCCCCTGCGCGGAGTCTGGACGAGATAGACCTGTCTGCACTCCGGGTAAATGTCTTCCTGTGTGAGCGTGCATGTGGCGTGTATGTGTGAGCGTGCGTGTGAGGCTTTTGAGCACCTGTCCCCCCCATCCACCTCCAAGTCTTTCCTCCCTTCTCCATCATCACCCTCTCCCTTATCTACGCGTCGCCCTGCAGCGATTGAGGAAATAGCATAGATCTCGAGGCCTCACACCGACCGTCCTGTTGTTGTTTGTTGTTTTTTTCTTAACAATTGGGACGTGATGTGATGAGGCCCTGGGCTGCTGCTGCTGTGCGTGTGTGCGTGCGTGCACAAACACGCGTGCGCGTGCGTCAGACAGCATAATAGATGCCGCTGTGTCTGTGGGGCAGATGTTAAGCTGCCTGCTCAGTGACAGATCACACACACACACACACACACACACGACAGAGGCATACAGATGCACGGACATGCACGCGATTTCTCTCCCTCTCCGTCACACACACACACACACACACACACACACACACACACACACACACACACACACACACACACACACACACACACACACACCGTGCATAATAGCGATGATAACCGCAACAGCAGCGAGTTCCGCCATTTCGTGATGTTGTGGCGACAGCAGCATCAGTGGCTGTCTATGGCTCTGTGCAGTGTGTAGGAATGTGTGTGTGAGAATTTATTATTTTGATTTTTAGCTCAAGATTAACCAAATACTGTGTGTGTGTGTGTGTGTGTGTGTGTGTGTGTGTGTGTGTGTGTGTGTGTGTGTGTGTGTGTGTGTGTGTGTGTGTGTGTGTGTGTGTGTGTGTGTGTGTGTGTGTGTGTGTGTGTGTGTGTGTGTGTGTGTGTGTGTGTGTGTGTGTGTGTGTGTGTGTGTGTGTGTGTGTGTGTGTGTGTGTGTGTGTGTGTGTGAGAGAGAGAGATTCTGTGAGATTCCTCTTTCTTTTCTCTGCTTATGCAACAAAGCTGTACCTGCAGAGCAACACTCAAGTCTGGACATGATCGACCGGGTGGGACTGCTTGTCTGTGTGTGTGTGTGTGTGTGTGTGTGTGTGTTTTACTGACACACACACACACATTGGAACTGATAAAGGCACCTAGACAGACAGACAGTTCTACATTCTCATATAAAAAGAGGAATCCTGCTCACTTCCCTCTGTGGCATGATGACTAGAAATTAGGTCACGGAGGACGGATCAGAGAGAGCTGGGGGGAAACATTTAAGTGTGACGCAAAGCCTGTCACAATCACACACATGCTTCCTGTTTCACGTCCCAGAATGATCTCCTCTAAAGTTCACCTTCCTTAGTTATGTACCTCCTTCAAAGAAAGTCTTCCTCATGCACAATAGGTCTGAAGTTTTATTTCTATGCTTTACATTCTTTGCAGAGGTAATGTCTTTCTTACACTATGTCCTTTTCCATTATTTAGACAAAAGGAATTAATTCAGGATGGAAAAGTACTGCTTTTTATTATTCTCCTTATAATTTACACCCTGGGACTTGTTTTGTAGTGTTGGCCAGGTCAGGAGGATGAGCGGTCAGGTTGTAAACACACCAAATGTTTAGAACCACTGATGTTGAAATGCACATAAATAAAACAATTTGTATCTGCCCTTACAGCCAAACTGTCTGTTAGGCTTCTCCACTGAATACAACAACTGCTGCAGAAGACTAAAGATAAACCACACGAAAGTTCTATCATTATTTTAACATTTATCCTCATTACCTCAAAAACAACACTGTACATCGTGCAGACAATCCTTGTTTGGCTGCCTCTGAAATTATTTAGCAAGGTCTCGCAGGACGTACTATCTGCTGTGGAAGACAAAATAGAGAAAAGTATCTGCTACCAAATCCAAAGTGTTAGATGTTGTGGCAAGTGCAAAAGTGAGTCGAATCAAACCATGAAGTGGAAATGAGGCCAAAGAGGGTCGAGTTAGAATTTAGTTTTAATTTAAAGAAATAAGTCATTAAAAATGTTTTGTTTTAACAACTTACGAGTTCACAAACTATTGCCATTTTCTTTCTTTATCTTAACCTTTAGTGTCTTGGTTGCCTCACCCTCACTTCACTTTACAGACATAACATATCCTTCCTTAACCTTAACAGCAAGTATTTAAAAAACATTGGATGCTTTGGATTTTGCTGGATCTGTATTGTCTGGGGAAGTGAACTATTAAATGTATTCTAATGACAATCATTCTGATCATGTAAAACTTGTGAAACGTATTTCATGACTGCACTCATTATATTCATGATACTGGGTGAAATGTAAACTTGTGCACCTGTGTGCTAAATGTCAATGTGAAATTCACTAGCATGTTAAGCTGCTGGCAACTTGCAGGTGTTTAAATAAGACTCAGATCCTGATATCTTTACTTTCTTCTTCTGTGGTGTTTTTATTATTTGTGTGGTCCGACAGTTAGTAAGGGCTCTAACAGGCATGTAAAGGTGTTTGTGTGCGTGCACAACACTTGTTTGTGTGTGCATGAGGTGCGGTCTTCCAGGATTAGATGTGCTTCTGTTTGACCTTGACTGAAGAGGAACGCTGCTTTTTAAGCTAATCCCCCTCAGGAGGCTCCACTGTAATAGACAAAAAAAACACACACACACACACACATACACACACACACACACACACACACGCACACACTAATACCATACATACAGGAACGTTTAAAGATTAAGATCTGTTTTATTGAATTTAAATCAGCATTATGATTATTTACTCTGTGTTTGTATTTGCATGTGTGTGTTTGAATTCACCTTCTGGCTTTCGTCTGGATTTTCCTTGGCCATTGTCTGTGGTCGTAGTCTGCATTTTACTGTTTGCAGATGTTAAAGATAGCTTTGGAACCAGTGTGTGAATACTGCACATCAATACACACTGACCTCCATCCTATTTAAACGTTTTCATCGTTCTAACACTTGAGCATGACTAAAGGAGAAAATTGCCACCACTCTGTTAAATATAATTCTAGAAGGCCACTTTGAGAGTTCAGACCTCAGCCAAGGCCATGAATCTGGAAGTGGAAAAAAAAATCTGAAAAAAAAGTGTATCCGCCTCAAAGTTTCATTGGTTCGTTATCGGCTCACACTACAATCTCCCACCAAGTTTCATAAATATAAGGCCAGTCATTTTTTCCGTGAACCTGGTAATTATTCAACTGAAATCTGATCTCAAAATCGTACCTATAGCTAAACCAACAAAAAGTTGGTTTTAACAGTTTAAATTAAAGGAAGTTGGGCATAACTGATAAAATAATAATACTTGTTACTTGACTCCCCTGTAAAAACAGTGTTAACTAGTAAGACTTTGTGATAATAATAATATAAGCTGTAGCTTCCTATTAACAGCATAGCCTCAGAGCTCTGTTCTTGGTCCCCTCCTCTTCTCTTTATACACAAACTCGCTCGGATCAGTCATTAGCCCGCATGGTTTTTCATACCACTGCTACGCTGACGATACCCAATTTAATTCTGTCCTTTCCCCGCTCAGAGACCCAGGTCGTCGCACGCATCTCTGCTTGTCTAGCAGCTGACATCTCTCAGTGGATGTCTGCTCACCACCTCAAGCTCAACCTTGACAAGACTGAACTGCTTGTCCCACTCTTGACCTAACAATCAACATCGGCACCTCTGTTGTTTCCCCGACTCAGACTGCAAGGAATCTGGGTGTGACCCTAGATAACAACCTGTCCTTCACTGCAAACATCGCTGCTACAACCCGCTGCTGCAGATACACTCTTTACAACATCAGGAGGATACGTCCCCTCCTGACACAGAAAGCGACACAACTTCTGGTCCAGGCTCTCGTCACCTCACGCCTAGACTACTGCAACTCCCTCCTTGCTGGTCTACCTGCATGTGCCATCCGACCTCTGCAGCTCATCCAGAATGCAGCGGCTCGTCTGGTCTTCAACCTTCCAAAATGTTCCCACGCCGCTCCTCCGCTCCCTTCACTGGCTTCCAGTAACTGCTAGAATCCACTTCAAGACAATGGCCCTTACTACATCCAGGAAATGGTTAAACCATACACCCCAGCACGTGCACTCCGCTCTGCATCAACCAAACGGCTCGCTGCACCCTCACTGCGAGGGGGACCCAAGTTCCCATCAGCAAAAACACGTGGGTTTGCTATCCTGGCTCCAAAATGGTGGAATGAGTTCCCCATTGAAATCAGGACAGCAGAAAGCTTACACATCTTCCGGTGCAGACTGAAAACTCATCTCTTTCGACTCCACTTCGAGCGATATAATTACTAACAAAGCACTTATATACTAATAAAGGACTCGCTTATCTAAAGCCAGTTGAGTAGCACTTGAAATGTTTTTGGCTCTATGAAACCTGATGTACTTATATGATTCTGTTTTCTTCAAGTTTGTATCTTCTTGGTCGAATGCACTTATTGTAAGTCGCTTTGGATAAAAGCGTCAGCTAAATGCAATGTAATGTAATAATTGCAGGCACTTTGTGCAATTGTATTTATTTTATACAAGGTATATGTTTGCGTTACCCACGCAAGAGAGGTTGCCTAAGCCATTCTTTTTTTGTGTGTGTGGTTGTCCAAAAGATGAATAATAAGCTGCACAAATGTACATTTTGTCTGGATGATGGATTTCTTCCCTGTGGCAGTCTGATTTTGAGTTTTGTTTGATTTTGTTGTAGGACAAATCGGCATTCAAAAAATATTTCTCAGTTAATATATTTTCTCTGAAGGACTCGGAGATTACTTATTGAGGAAATAATGACAGTGTGATGATACAGGGGGAGACTTTTCACAGGGTAATACCACAGGTATGCAGTGAGTGTGTGAGAAGGTCAAATTCCTCACACACAAATTCCTAAATCCATCCTGTGTTCAGTTTCTCCTGACTAACTTAGTCTTGTTTTTTTTTCAGGATCCAGCTGGTATCTTTGAGCTGGTGGAGCTGGTTGGAAATGGCACCTATGGGCAGGTCTACAAGGTAAGACTTTAAAATATAAACTGCAACCTATGTGTAAAGCTTCTTTCTATGGAAAATGTACAACACAAGCTACAATTTACACACAAAATATGTAATGTTCTGCTACAATGAATAAAGCAGTTTTAGGTGAAAAAAACATTGTTTCTCCCAGCCGCTCGGCTACCGCTAACGTTAGCGCTACGTGTAGCAGCTAAAGGCTAACATTAGCATAGCCTTTTTCTTTATTCTGCAGATAAAACCTCTGAGCTTTTGATAAAAATCCTCCTTTTGTATTCTCCACCTGTGAATGCTTTCTAACATCTAGCAATGCACTCTCAATGTCTGCAGCCTGTTTTTTTTGTTTTTTTAGCAATGCAGTGTTTAAAATGTGCTATGCTTTTTGCCATTGCCCTCTTGACAGACTGAGCTTTCTAGTTCTCATTCATAACACTCCGTTCGATGTCTCACTATGGGATGCGCCTCATCGCGGAGCAAACAGAAGCATCAATCTCATTACGCCAATCCTGATTGGCTAGTGATCTTGACGTCAGCGTCAGGGAATTCACCCCCTATAAGTAGATGGAACCACGACGCATGCGTCATTCAAACACCTCTTCTCCCTTCAGAGCACATCTCTATAGTAGCCGGACAAGCTTAACGGTCCACAGACTGAACCCAAATATAACCATTTCGGTCGACGGGCGCTCGCCGGCTACTCCTTCTGCTTCGCAAGAAGACGGTAATACTAACGCCAGTTAGTATTAAAATCGACCTCGCCGTTTCTTTCCCCGGAAAGTAAGGTAAGGTTTTGATTTTTCTCAAGCTAGCTACGCACCTGTTTCTAGCTAGCTTCCCCTTACTACCGACACCACGGTAGCGAGGACGCTTTTCTTTTTCTCTCTCACGGAGGAGAAAAGGATTAGAAGTATATTGACACACCAGTCAATATTCTTTGAGAACAAAGGACCCACACCGTCCCTTTTTCTCCGGATTAAGGACGGGTTGGTAACACTTTTTTTCTCAACGACATACCTGTTACGAGCGGGTCCTCTCCACGCCACGAGGCGAACAAGATGGACGGCTCTCCCCCTCACACCAGAGGAGTCAGGGACTCGGAGGCTCGGTCATGCGGCTGCGGGTTGAAGATAGCAGGCACAGACTCACACCAGGTCTGCTCGTCCTGCCTCGGGCTGGAACACGCCCAGGAGGCTATCGACAACCCCGGCTCGTGCGGGCATTGTGCCCGTTTCACCCGAAAGAGCCTCCACCGACAGCTAGCACACCAAGCTAGCTTGTTGGAACAGGACTCCCTCATGTCCACTGATTTGCCGTTTGGCAATCAAGACACGGGGGCGTCCGCCGCAGAGACTGAGCCCCTCACTGTGTCGGTCTGGGGCTCACTAACAGCGGCAGCTGCGGAACCGGGATCCCACGCCGTGTCAGGCCGGGACCCGGTGGCGGCAAGAGACGCAGGAACGGAGCCCCACGCCTCACCAGGCGGGAGCTCCCGGCGAGACCTCACCATCAATCAATCAATCAATCAATAGGATACGGCTGTAATAGGCCTAAGGCCTTTTAGTCGCTCATAAATAAATGAGTAGATCACTGATTCTTTATTTACTATGGATGCTGGCAACAGTCACATAGTCCAAAGTGAAGGTGATGTTTGACCAGTAGTGGTCGAGGCGGGATTTGAGACAGTTAACCGTCTTGGATGTGACAACGCTTTCTGGCAGATCATTCCACAAGTCAACCACACGCAGGCTGAAAAAGTTGCGGCGGATAGCCAGTCTTGAGTACTGTTTCTTCAACTTGAGGCAGTGTCCACGAGTCCTGGTGTTATAATCCCGTTGTAGTGGGCATGATGTTTTGTAGATGTTGTGGAGATATTTGAAAACTTCGATCATATCTCCCCTCGCCCTTCTATAATACATACTCGGGATTTTAAGACGTTGCAGTCGTTCTTGATATGGTAGGTCCTTTAGTTCTGGAACCAGCTTCGTTGCCCTTCTCTGTATTTTCTCGATGAGCTCAGCATCCTTTTTGTACATGGGGGACCAAGCGACATTCCCATACTCGAGGAGTGGCCGTACAAGAGAGATGTATAAACTACGTACTACGTCAGAGTCCAAATAAGTGTATGATCTGCGGATCATTGCTAGGATACCATTGGCTTTGTTACTTGCCCGACGGATATGGTCACTAAATGTCAGGGTATTATCAACATTCACACCAAGGTCCTTTTCATTCTGAGTCTCGGATAGGTTTATAGTGTTTGAATTATCACCCATATTATACTCATATTTTTTATTCAGAAAACCTAAGTGCATTACTTTGCACTTTGCTGCATTGAATTTGAGCTGCCAACACTCGGACCATCTTTACCATGGTCTCGCCCGCGGAGGATGTCCTGGAATTAGACTACATGGAGGACGAAGAGAAACCCCTCTGAGTTCCTCCTGTCTGATTCGGATGAGCAAGAAGAAGATATCTTCATGTCATCGGCTCAAACGGCAAAGCCGGGAGCGATGGCTGCTCTCCCGGGCGATAGCACACCAGCTTCGCCCTGTCTGAGCATGGACCTGCAGGCCGCCTGTCAGCGCACTGCGTCCAGGCTAGAAATCCCGTGGCCCGAAATGGCCAAGGAGACCGCCAGGTCCCGTTACGAGGGGAAACATTCTCCCCAAGCAACGAGGACAAGGAGGCAACTCCTCCCGGTCTTCCCGGAGATGTTGGATGAGGTGTCGGTCTCGTGGAGGGACCGACCCTTTAGCAACAAGGCCCCAATCCAGGGTGCCTCCTCCCTAGACTGCGACGGTATGGAGAGGCTCGGCCTGCTCCGCATACCGCCGATGGAACTGCTGGTGGCAGCCCACCTCCTACCGAGGATGGGCCCGTCACCAAGCAGGAACCCCACGCTGCCAGCGAAGGTGTACCGTTTCCAGTCGACCATGACTGAACGGTCCTACAGAGCCGCAGCGTTGTCCGCCAGGGCTCTGAACGTTTCCTCACTGCTAACCGCATACCAAGCGGAGCTCTGTGAGGATATGTCGAGTAATCCTGGACCGGCCGTTCTGGACGAGTTGGCCGCGGTCACAGACATAAATCTCTGTGTCCAACGCTGCGCCGTCCAGGCCACGGGCAAAACAATGGGGATCATGGTGGTGCAGGAAAGAGCTAGATGGCTCAACCTCACCAACCTCCCAGACCGGGAAAAGGAGGATGTGCTTGACATGCCCATCGTTCCCGAGGGGATTTTCGGCTCCACTCTTGCCTCCATGCAGAGGAGATGCGAGTCGAAAAAGAAGGAGGACGAGGCCCTCAACCTCTGCCTCCCTCGAAGGGCCCAGCCGCTGCCTTCGCAGCGGCAGCCCTTCGTCCAAGCTGCCCCGAACCCTGCTCGGTTCAAAATACCGAAAACGCAGAGGTCGCAGTCCGCCCCGAGTCCCCAGCCCAGGCAGGGGACGAGGGCGAGCTGGCCTAGAAAATCTCCGGTTCCGGCTGCAGCCCAGGCGCAACCAACCCAGAATTTCGGCCAGCAGTCGAGGAAGAAGAAGCGAGCGGCGTGACAGCCCCTCCTTCTCCCCTCTGTGACAGAGCTGGAAGTCTACGGTTCCCCAGCTCTAAATGTGTTCCCGCCGCCTCGAGAGATGCCTCAACAACACCATCCTCAAGTCCGCATAAACACATGTCACACACTTATTGATTTTTCTGTCATAAAACATTTTCCGCTGACGCATCCAGGCTTCGAGCCAAGGGCGCAGCTCGAAAAAATGAAAAGAAAAACAATAAACAGTCCGTCAACTGTTCCCCTTCTGAGAGCAGCTACGGCCTCTCTCAAAGGGCGGACAATTGACGGGTCTGTGAAGGCACCACCGTCACGCGCATGCGCAGTGCCGGCTGCGGCTGTAAAGGCACCACCGTCATGCGCAGTGCCGGCTGGGGTCGTGAAGGCACCACCGTCACGCACATGCGCAGTGCCAGCTGGAGCTGTAAAGGCACCACCGTCATGCGCAGTGCCGGCTGGGGTCGTGAAGGCACCACCGTCACGCGCATGCGCAGTGCCGGCCGGGGTCGTGAAGGCACCACCGTCACGCGCATGCGCAGTGCCAGCTGGAGCTGTGAAGGCACCACCGTCACGCGCATGCGCAGTGCCGGCTGGGGTTGTCGAAATGGGGCACCACAGTGCTCAGACACTGGAGGGCCCTATAACACAACAAATAGAGACTCAGAGGGGAAGAGACGTGACATCTCAGCTGGCTCTAAGGAGCATACAGCGGGAGATGCTCACGACATCTGCTTGGGTTTCTCAAGACAGTTACACAGAGCTACAGACTCCAAGTCACCGTCACCCCCCCTCGCTTCTCGGGCATTCTGCATTCGCAGGCCCGAGGAGAGTCAGCCCATATTCTGGAGAGAGAGATTCTCTCACTCCTAGAAAAGAGGGCTATATCTATTGTACCCGCCGAGCAGAGTCAGGGTGGCTTCTATTCCAAGTACTTCCTCGTTCCCAAACGGGGAGGGAACGGAATTCGGCCAATACTTGATTTGAGGGCTCTGAACAAATATCTAAAAAGATATAAGTTCAGAATGCTCACTCACACATCTCTGCTGCGGCTCGTGCGACAAGACGACTGGTTTACATCAGTCGACCTGAAAGATGCGTATTTTCACATCCCAGTATATTACCCACACAAGAAATATCTGAGATTCGCATTTCAGGGGATCTGTTATTAATACAGAGTACTCCCCTTCGGTCTGTCTCTCAGTCCAAGGGTGTTTCTACGATGTACGGAAGCCGCGATAGCCCCGTTAAGACAACAGGGTATTCGCCTGGCGACCTACCTGGACGACTGGCTGCTTCTCGCACAGTCGGAGCAGGAGGCTGTTACGCAGACAAATGTCCTCGTAAAGCACCTGCTCAACCTGGGTTTCATAATAAACACAGAGAAGAGCATGTTGTGCCCCGCGCAGACTATACTCTTCCTGGGTTTACGCCTGAACTCGGTGCCCTTTTCAGCTCGCTTGTCAGCGGAAAGAGTGAAAGCTTTCAGAGCTTGTCTCGCTCTTTTCCAGCTGCGCAAACATGTTCTCTTCAGATCATGCCTGCGATTGCTGGGGCTCATGGCGTCAGCCATCCTGGTCGTACGACTGGGACGCTTACACATGAGGGAGTTTCAGTGCTGGGTGGCCGCCCTAAAACTAAACCCCGCGCGCCATGGCGGAGAGTGATTACTGTGAAATGCGTAATGGCACTGCGCCACTGGCTGCACCCGACTTTTCTAGTACGAGGTGTGCCTATGGGTGCAGTCCTTTCACGGAAAGTGGTCACCACGGACGCATGTCTGACAGGTTGGGGAGGTATTTATGAAGGTCGCCCGGTGAGGGGTCTCTGGAGCAGAGACCTCCAGCGGGCGCACATAAATTACCTGGAGCTTTTAGCAGTGTTTCTCACCCTAAAACGCTTTCTGCCTTTCCTCAGGGGACATCATGTCCTTGTGAGGACAGACAATACGACCACAATATCGTATATTAACTGCCAAGGGGGTTTGCGTTCTCTCCAGTTACACACACTGGCGCGCAAACTGATCCTATGGAGCGGTAGACGTCTCCTCTCTCTGAGAGCGACGCACGTACCGGGAGTGATGAACCTCGGGGCAGATCTACTGTCCAGAGGTATTCCACTTTATGCAGACTAGGGCTGTAGCCAGAGATGGGGACTCGAGTCTGTGACTCGGACTCGAGTCGCACTTAAGTCGCACACACAGAGACTTCAGACTTGACTTGGACTCCTGCTCAAAAGACTTCGGACTCGACTTGGACTCGTGTTTTGGGACTCGTGAACAATCATTGTGTTTTCTATTTTTGGCGTATTAAAGGTGGGGTAGGTAAGTTTGAGAAACCGGCTCGAGATCGCTAGAATTTGAAAATACACAACCGGAGAAAATCTGCCACTTCCTCACAGAGCCCCTCCTCCAACACACACAAATGCGCACATGACCAATGAGGGCACGAGATAAGTTTGTGCCCCGATGGGAGGCTGACAGGCAGGTAGGCCATCCAGTTATTTTAGCCGGGCCGGCTATCGGGATGTTAAGAACATTCCATGGAATATAACAAAGTGTATCTCGAGCCGGTTTCTCAAACTTACCTACCCCACCTTTAACATTAACATTAACATCATGGTAACACCATGGCGACCGGCGGCACACCTGCAGCTGTACCGCTTGTAATTAGGTTCAACTATAAAAACTTCGAACAAAACGCCGGCGGCACCAACAAAAGGAGCGCACACTGCAAAGTCTGCAATATTAAAATCAAGGATGCTGGTGCAACAACGTCACATTTCATCAGGCAATTGAAAACTCACCCGGAGAGGTCAGTCACATTAACGCATATGGACGGTTAGCAAACATGTTTAGCTCAGCATCAGCTATGTAATGTTAACTTAGCTTTCTACTAGCTTTGTAACTGAATATTTGAAAAGATGAGTGAATGTTTGCTTGTCACACTTGTTTGCGTTGAGTGGCGTTGACATCGTTGACATAGTTACATACATAAATACATCTGTCGGTTTATAGGCAGGTTACAGGTTTATTGTTGACCACGTAACGTTAATGTTACAGGTTTATCAGGTTACCATTACACTGGGTTTGAGTGAGAGGATAGAGGAATATGTTTATTTATAGTAGACTTAAAAGATGTAATTAGAGACCCAGTGTAATTAAACAATACGGTTGCAGAGGTCAAATTTTAACATTTTTGTCCACTGGCCAAATGGCTAGCCTAGTGAATGTTGAAATGTTACCAGCCACTCAATAGATTGCCATTGTTATGTTTGGCTGGTGCGTGCAACATACAGTACCAGCCACTTGCATGATTTACCAGCATTTGGCTGGTAAATGGTGTTAATGGTAGATATCTCTTTTGGAACAGGTCATGTTTTAATATCACCAGTTCAGTATATTTCAGATAATATTGCAGCAATAGTTTTTTTGTTGCAAATGGCACAGAACAAATGTTTACTTTTAAGTACTTTTAACACAGTTTCCCTGCGGGGGATTAATAAAGTATTTGTGATACTGATTTCTGATTCTGAAGTGTTTTGCTTACAAGTTGTTTGCATTTAGCTAAAGTGTGATGTTTTTCCTCATATAGCCTGTTTAAAGTGATCATATAACAAACAACTAATCAGTACTGATACTGTATGCTAATAGATAGGAGTGATAATACAGTAAATGCTTTGAATTTCTTAGATATAGCTGTGCAGTATTCTTAACAGACTGGATAGCAGCAGACAATAGAAGGCTTATTACAACCAGAAGAGACATGAGACTTTTACTTTTTTAGAGACTTGAGACTTGACTTGGACTGGTGACCAAAGACTTGAGACTTGATCAAGTCTCACCCCACAAAGACTTGAGACTTGACTTGGACTCGTGACCAAAGACTTGAGACTTGACTTGGACTTGCAAAAAAAGACTTGTGAACATCTCTGGCTGTAGCGATACACTAATCTCACGATACGATACACGATATTCAGCTCACAATACGATATATATCACGATATTCAGCCAACGATACGATTTGATAGGATTCGATATAATTCGATACACTTATATCATTTTCTGAAAGATTTTAAAGGGACAGTGTGATTTTGGTGACATCTTGTGAGTGTTCCATTGACTTGGATTGAATTAATTCAACTGAAAACTGAAAGCATCAATTATACAATATATGGCTCTGACAGAGAGTCTACAGCTTGCAAATGCTGGACAAAATGAATCAAAAGATGTGGTGAGAAAATTTGTTTCATTTATTGAAACAGTGCAAACTGTAGCTTACAAGCCTTTGAAACGTAAGTACATAAAGTGCAGTATCACAATGGACAATGGAGAATTAAAAGGTGCAGCAGGTGGTGGAACACGGGGGATTTGAATGGGACTTGTTAGAAATTAAAATCAATGTTTTGATGGCATAAAGTACCTTAAATATACCGTCAGTTTAAATGCCGTTTTATACTGAAAAACCAGAAGTTCTTGTGCACAACCAGTTGTTAAGCTTTTATTCTGAAAATCCTTCATCTCCGGTTAGCATTTAGCATGTGGCTAATATACCATTTACTATAGAGGTGAATTTAGTAGCGATATGACACGGAGTGTTGCACACCGAAAACTACAGAGTTCAACACTACAACTATAGACGTCGAGATATTATTATTGCTGAATATTGAATGAAGGTACAGTTTATTTGAATACGTTTGTTTACAGACGTGGGTAGCATGATACAACATCCGGAACTACCGGAAATGATACCAGCCGTGAGGTATTTTTGGAGTATTGATTACAGCGTTTAAAATGTATTAAATGAAAAGTCATGAAAGAGATAAGGAGGAGAAAGGCGTGTTTAGTTATATATTCAATGTACAATGTCTGAATCCTCTGTAATGCGCAACGACGAACATTGGAGACGTGGAGGGCCGGCCCCCAGCAGCGGAACACAGCTGTTTTTCTGACTGAACCATCTTCTGCTTGTAACATTACCGCGCTTTTTATTAATTAAAGTATACATTTGAACCTTCTCAGAGACTCAATTAGTCTCCTTTTTAAAGCTTCTCTCCTGGACCCGAGAATAACGAACACAGTTATCAGACTTAATATCGATACTTTCTCGGAAAACTAAATATCGATATATATCGCAGGATCGATTAAATTGCACAGCCCTAATGCAGACTGGACTCTACATCCAAGGATTGTGAGCCAGCTGTGGGTGCGTTACGGCAGAGCCGCGGTGGATCTGTTCGCATCGAAAGACAATGCTCAGTGTCAGCTGTTCTTTTCGATGCACGATCTAAATGCACCGTTAGGCGTGGATGCACTCGCGCACGATTGGCCCCCGGGCCTTCTGTACGCGTTCCCACCCCTGGCTCTGATACCCCCAACTCTGGCCAGAGTGAGAGAGCAACGCCACAAACTTATCCTGATTGCTCTGCACTGGCCAGCTATGTACTGGCTAGCGGAGATATATCAGCTGCTGTGCGGGCAGCCATGGCAGCTCCCACTATGCAGGGACATACTGTCCCAAGCGGGGGGGGGGGCGATCTTTCACCCACACCCAGTCTCAGAGCGCTTGGCTCTATGGGCCTGGCCCGTGAGTGGTACAATCTGAATACAGTGTGACATGAAGCTGACCCTGGCAGCTGCCAAGCGAGCCAGTGGTACTCATGCGCTATCTGTACAGTCTTCATGCACTCAGTTCGCCCCAGGGCAAACAGAGTGTGGTTGAAGCCCAACCCTGACTTTATCTTAAGGCGGTTGGTTCAGGTACCACATTTGACATTGAGGCATCCTCCCCGCCACTGTATTCCTCCGGGGAACAGCGGCCGGATTTGCCGTGTCCAGCCCGTGCTTTACGCACGTACAGGGACAGATCAAGGGGGTTTCGTCATAATGACCAACCCCTTGTGTCCTGGGCTAACCCTTATAAGGGCAAGCCTGTTACTACGCAACGGCTCTCCCACTGGTTTGTGGAAGCAATTGCTTTGGGGCCCATACGAGTCAGAGTTCGCAGGCACCCTCGGGTCCGCGAGCTCTTTCGACTCAGGGTCTGGCTGCATCCTGGGCTCTGTCCAGGATGTCTCCCATCCAAGACATTGGTGCAGCGGCGAGCTGGTCCTCGCCGCTAGGGCTGCACGGTATTGAAAAAAACTGACATTGCGGTTTTTTCCCGCCCTGCGGTATATATTGCGTTTTTTTTTAACCTGTTAAACCCCAAAGTCCCGGCGGGTACTTTACTTTTTTTTTTTTTACGACATTTTCGAGATAAGCTCGTCTGACAATACGGGAGCTACAATTTCCCATAGTGAGACATCGAACGGAGTGTTATGAATGAGAACTATAGGTTACTTACGTAACCCCAGTTCTCAGAGTAACATGAAGTGAGATGTCTCACCAGACGGCCCTCCTTGCTATGGTGAAGCGAGAAGAGGTGCTTATTTTTTAATGACGCATGCGTCGTGGCGCAAGCTACTTATAGGGGGTGAATTCCCTGACGCTGACGTCAAGATCACCAGCCAATCAGGATTGGCGTAATGACATTGATGCTTCTGTTTGCTCCGCGATGAGGCGCATCCCATAGTGAGACATCTCACTTCATGTTACTCTGAGAACTGGGGTTACGTAAATAACCTATAGTTTTCCATTGTTAGTTTAGTTTTGGACACAATATCACAGCAACATGCATATATAAAATGCATTCTCCACCTACAACAAACCCAACACTTGTTTGAGTGGGGTTTAACCCTCTGAGACCCACGGGGCCGTATACGATCTCAAATATCACGTTGTGTTCAAAGCCTCATAACTTTGCAGCTGTTTCAGCCAGAGACATGCCGTGTTTTTCCTCTTAAACTACAGGAACGGCAATAAACAGCTCTACTACATTTTTCATTGAGGCGTTTACTTATTTTGATGAAACGAATGAGCGTAGAGTTTTAAAAGATGCGGATAGTCTCACCTTGATTCTGGCGCAGTGTTTATCGTTTTCTGTTTTATAGATCTATTCTCATCCACCATCTTTGTTTGTGACGTAAAGAGTGTAAGAGTCACGTTTCTGAATCGGACACTGAGTGGATGCAGTCACAGCCAATCGGAGTCTGATTCAGAGGGTTGCCTGTCAGTTCCATTGTTATGTGTACTGAAACGAGAGCCGGTATAATTCCACGCGCGAAAACAAAATAAAAGTTGGAATACGTTCTTTTAGTGTTTTGAAAGTAAACTGAGGTATGGCAACGACGTTTAATACAGCTGAGGCTTTGGAGCTGATTTTTCAAGGGGACAATGTTGATGAAAATGCAGACGAATCTGCTCAGCATGCCATGTGTGATTGTGGACAGGAACTGCCATGATATATATCATGTGTACTCTTCAAAATTGGCAGGACAAAAAATGACAATTCCTCGCAAAAAAAACGCCCATGGACACTGCCCAAAAGAATGGGCATAACTAATGAACAGAATCAGTTAGAATCTTCTAATCAGTTCTGATACAATGATAATAAATGTGTGCAATTTTCTGTGTTGAATGTTTCTTTCAATGTTATGGTTAGCAGTTATTTTGAATGAAATAAGTAAAATATTCAAGCTCCGTCTTTTATTTATTTTTTATTTATGGGCAAATATCCCCTATTATAGTGTATATACGTCTCTAATGAGTGACATATATCATTAGCTGAGGTTGTGCTGATTTCTGGGATGTGTAAAACTTGATTTTACTGCAAAGAAATTACAATTTATTAGGCAAAACACTCAAATATACAAAAACGGAATTGTCCTATGTGGGTCTCAGAGGGTTAAGTGTATAAAATCAAGAATTAATTCAAAATTAATGGATATTTCATGAATAGTATTATTTGTCACCACTTAATTCTCTTCTCCTATGACTCCAACATGAGCTCCTATGACTCCAACATGAGCTCAAAGAAATGTAATTTCTGTCTAAAACTGAAGTTACTACTGACTTTCTCCTTTGTCGGGCAGCAGAAGAAGCCCACGCAGACTGTAACAACACTGTGTGTGTGTGTGTGTGTGTGTGTGTGTGTGTGTGTGTGTACACAAGGAGATACACAGTTCTGTCTGCTGGATGTTCAGTATTGATCTGCTGTCTCAACAAGGGGAAATGATTGATAGAACAAAATGTGGTTCGATCCCAGAGCATGGTGGGTAAATTAAGACCTAAAATAATAATAACACACAGACTGAAATAAATATCACTTCATAAGAAACAGCCCCTTATTTTGCTGCAGGAGTGGCAGATCAATATGTATCAATAAGTACACTTTACAGCTTCATTACATTTAACATTTCTGTAACAGAGAATGTGCGTTCTGCTCTGTAGCAGTTAACATTTGTCTGGAGAAAACAAAACAACACAACACCCATCATAATCCCTCTACCTACTGTATGACACTATCTCCAGACAAAAACACACATGCACCAGGAAGAATGAGAGGAATGCAATGTGAAATGGGCCAGAACGTTACCTGGTAACACAAAATATAAAACAAACAACCAGTGGAAAGGAGAGACACTGTAGGATTTGCAATGGGGGGGACAGGTGCTCAAATATATAATATATAAATATACATCTACATTCAGTAGGGGTGTATAATAGTGATATACTTAAGTTTTGCGTTATTGTGTTGAATTTTAACCCATAATTATATCTGTGTGTGGTTCACTGTGTGTTTACGTTTTTTAACTAATTAATGACTGTTTTTAAATGCCTTTGTCTGAATGTCTTTCATTTTTGTAAAGCACCTTGAATTGCCTTGTGTTGAAAGGTGCTATATAAATAAACTTGCCTTGCCTAAATGTGTTAACCTTAGGAATCTTGCAACACATTTTAATTCCTCCAGTCTTTAGTGTAGGACTGTCAGTTCTGTAAGAACATTACATCATGAAAAATACATTTTAGTGCAGTACATTTCAACGCCGCTGTTATCCAGACATAATTTCAGCTGGAAACCTGTCATCCTTTTTTATCACAATTATTTCATTTGACCTCATGTCTCTCATTTCTTCCTGGATTGTGAATTAGTGTTTACAAAGAGGAGTTTATCCAATTTGTTCTATTGATTGAATCATCACGAGAATGCTATAGTAAGTTTGAGGTACTAACAGTAAAAAGTAAAAACACCATATATTATGTACAGTAAAACTAATTAAACTGTGTCTTTGGTTCAGTCAGTGCAAGATGCATAATGCAATTAAAATGTTTGTTAAAATGGTCAGCATTTTTTGACATTGTGTGGTGGTAATTAAATATTGTATGCTTCTGTATGCTGGAATAATGTAGTCATTTTTAGGTTTATTTAGCATATTTATGTAGTTTTTATCTGTTAAACTCTAAATGTGTTCCTGTGCTGGAGGCATTAAGGCGTTGTTTTTATAAAGTGTAGATCAGGTTTCAAATCCTCCTTTCTCATTTCATCTCACTGCTGGCAGATGTTCTGAGTCAGAGCCTTTTGTTTACTTGGGTCCAAATTGACTTAATTACTTTTCCTACCAAACCTGATTTCATTCTTCAAAATATATCGTAAATAGTTTATCCAATTTTCTTTTACGCCAGTTGTGTGTTCATGTTTTTCCGTATATATCAACAATTCCCAATAAAAGTACATAATATCTAAAGGCATAAACAGAGTGTGAATAAGATGATTGTCTTTTTTGATTTATGAAAAAAAGTATATCAACTGAATGCAATAATGTAATCACACAAATGTTGGACTTAGGACAAATGTAACATTTATTAAGGCTACACTTTTTACTAAAACGTTTTTAGTCTGGCTCAATTCTCTGTTGCTTTATCATACAATTGCCTATTTCAAATATAAGTTGTATAGAAATAACGTGTGAAACTGTTATTTTGTGCTTTTTTCCCACAATTTTCAGACTGGTATTTTACACAATATTTTTGAAAGTTGCTTCCTCCTCAATGATATATCAAAGAAATTACCCAGTTTTCTATAATTCTTGATACAACTTTAACATATTTGGAATTTGTGAATTTTTCCATTCATATGCTTTAATATTTCTATTTTTTTTAGATGTTATACTCACTGCTAAATATGTTGCAGATTGCAATCCCATCTTTAAGATATAGTGAATAACTGACTTAGCTTAGCTTGTATTTTTTTTCTCCAAGTCTCATCTAAACTCATGCAACTTTTGCAGATCTAAACACTTTTTTATTAAAAAGCTTAGTATTTTTCAATGTTAAGTGGCTTTCTTGCCAATTTTAAAAAATACATTTAACGTTGATGCTTATTTTTCGTAATTTTTCAACAAGGATAACTGTCCATCAATAACAAAGTCTAGCTTCTTTTGTAAGATTGTACATAGATATTCCCAAAAAGGCACATTTGACACATTTTACAAATATGCTGCAATATGCATTATTCTCTTTGATATATAAAATAACTGAACATGGTTTCTATTAACTTAAAACAAACAGTATGTTTCTTCTGTTTCGGTCCTAATGTGTAGAGGCTTGTGTTCAGGTGAAGAATGCAAGGCTTGTCTGAACGGGACCTGGGGAGTGTTTTTACGCCTCGGGCCGCCTCCTAAGGAATACTCTGTTGTTTTCTTTCTCCTGCCCTCCTCATCCTAGCCTAACAAGAAGTATTCAGATCATTTACTTAAGTTATAGTACTACTTCACTGTAAAAAATACTCTAGTACAGGGAAAGTCCTGCATTGCAATTTTTTCTCAAGTAATTCGAAAATAATAGTTTTATTAAACATAAAAGTACCCAACGCAGAAAAATCTAAACAAATCGAAAAAAAACTTTTGAAATGATTCAAAATAAATTGGAAAATGAGTTCAGTTTTTATAGATTTCGATAAATGATCTCTATCTGATAGTTAATGAATTGTCAAAGCTGTTATTGTGTTGGCTAATTACATTTATAATAAAAAAGTCTTATTTTGGAAATTAACTGAATCTCTGAGTGAGTAGTGAATAAACTGAACTGGGATTATAAGGCTGTGATCAAATCCTTTACTAAAAGAGTCAAATGTGCGCTTAATACCTCAGTAAATGTTCTTATATCACCTGCCACCTCCCTCTGTTCTCGCTCTGTCACTATCTTTATCTCCCCCTCCCTCTCTCGCTGTGTGTGATTCTGGTTTTAATACTCTACCATAATCTTTCACACACCGGGGTGCATGTCACCTTTGGGAGATTGTTTGTCCGGCCGTCGGTGTCGCAGGAAGAGCGATATAAAAACAAAGAGCCGTATCTCCTCCGCTCATCCCTGCTGTTTTATGGGCTCCTCTTTTATTGCTTCATGGCGGTGCATCGCTGTCCTTTTTCCTGCAGGAACAGAAACACTTAACCTCAGGTCCAAGAAAGCAGCGTTACTGAGTTATCTGGATGATAACTTGACTGAGAATCCCCCCAAATCTGCAGCATTGTGTAAAGACTTGGCCCTGTTTGTATCTAGATATATCAATAAGCTTAGGAAAGAGTAAATAGGTATATTCTATAGCTTGCTTTAGTAATGGCAGAAGGTTTAAACACAAGATACATTTCCAGTTTTCTACATTGTTGCTAGCTTTGACTGGTGCTTTATTTATTATGTCATCTTGTTGCGTCCTCTTCTTCCCCAAAATTGTCCCTATGAACATATCCTAATAATCGCAGAATAGTAGTTAATGGAAAAAAGGCATACATTTGCATTTTCTTTTCTATTTTCTCTGGAAATTCAAATGTGCGATACATTTGAAAGGAAAAATGGTTATAGAAATGAGCCATAATTAATGTTTTTGTGCTTCGTGTCATCATTTTGTCATTCTACATATTTTACTGGTGTAAGAGTATAACGGCAGATTAAGAGACACCTGATGGGAGCTTTGGATCAACAGTCCCCTCACAATTATCCTCTTCCAGCAAACTGCTACATGACTGAGGGGGAAGAGAGAAGGAGTCATTGATATAAAACTGGAAAACACAAAGATGAGAGACAGACAGAAAGATGTAAAAAAGTGGCTTTCCGTACTCTGAGTCGGCTTCAGCCTGTCAGAAACATTCAGTGTCTGATGTCACACTAAGAAACCTGTGTGTGAGTGACCCAGAGTGTGAAATATCATGGCTTCTAATCCTAACACACACTTGCACAAAAACGCGCACAAACACACAGTGGCACCACTTTGCTTCTTCCAACCCCCCTCACTAACAACCTGCCAGCCCTGTTGCTAGGTTACTATAATGAGAGTGTGTGTGTGTGTGATGGGGTGTCAGTGAGGTGGATACATTTCCACTTTCTTGCTTTAACAGCTGTGATAGTGACTGTAGTTTGGAGGAGGAGAAGTTAGACGTCTGTGACCATGAGGTTATCAGATATTTGATATTTCTCAAGTGAAATGTGCGGATGTTTTCAGTCTAAAATCGTTCAAGTGAACATTCTGCAAAAGTAAACATTAAATTAATCTACTTTTATTTTATCAGCATATTTCCGACTATGCTCTTTTCTTTGTGTCTTTCAGGTCGTCATGTCAAAACAGGTCCGCTTGCTGCCATAAAAAGTCATGGACGTCACAGGAGTAAGTAACACACACACACCGCAAACACACACACAACTTGTATTATATCCGTACATGGCCCACACGTGCTTTGGCATTTGTCCTCACTTAACTCTCCTTGAAGGTACTCCCTTGTTACCAGGTTTCTAATATATCAATTCAGGTTACACATAATTTGTAATAAGCATTGTGTGTGTGTGTGTGTGTGTGTGTGTGTTGTGTGTGTGTGTGTGTGTGTGTGTGTGTGTGTGTGTGTGTGTGTGTGTGTGTGTGTGTGTGTGTGTGTGTGTGTGTGATGTGTGTGTGTGTGTGGTGTGTGTGTGTGTGTGTTGTGTGTGTGTGTGTGTGTGTGTGTGTGTTGTGTGTGTGTGTGTTGGTGTGTGTGTGTGTTTTATAGGATGAGGAGGAGGAGATTAAAGCGGAGATCAACATGTTAAAGAAGTACAGCCACCACAGGAACATCGCCACCTACTATGGAGCGTTCGTCAAGAAAAACCCTCCAGGGATGGATGACCAGCTTTGGGTACGTAGGTGCATGTGTCTGACAATTAAAAATAGCAATAAAAAACACAATTTTTCACTTTAAAAAAAGTTTGTATATCTTGATTTAAAAAGTAAATGTTATTTTTTGCTCGAGAACAATTGCAAACATAAGGGAACCCAAAATGGTTCCATGAGGAACACTTGATTTGAATGTAAAGTTGATATTTTTATTTCATAAATAATTATAAAATTAGTAAACTAGTGTAAATAAAAAAGAAATATTGATGAATAGATCAATCTTACACAAAACAGGACAAAATGTTTAAAAAGATGACAACAAAGAGGCTTTTGTTTTTAAATCTGCAGAAACTATTATAATAATCTGCTAATTAACATTGTTGTTTTTGTAGCTTGTGATGGAGTTCTGTGGCGCTGGTTCAATTACGGATTTGATCAAAAACACCAAAGGGAACTCTTTGAAGGAAGAGTGGATTGCCTACGTCTGCAGAGAGATCCTCAGGGTGAGAACTGACATTTAAAATAATTTTTTTGTTGCTGTTATCTTAAAGTGGACCTATCATGCTATATTTGAAAAATATATTGTAGGGCCATACCTATATAAAACATGTCTCTGAAGTTTTTTGTTCAAAATACCAAACAGATCATGCATTTTAGCCATGCCTCATTTCGCTCTATTTGCTCTTTTCCAGCCCTGTTTTTGCAAGGGCTGATTCTGTGGCAAATTAGCTGCAGCTGACCACGCCCCCTGCAGGAGAGGGGAGCGTGCTCTGAGATCAGCTGCTGGGCTCTCAGAAGAGGGAGAGGAAAAGAGAGGCTCCGTCCTCCGTGTATTATTCTTATATTATTATTAGGGCTGTCAAGTTAACGCGTTAATAAAAATTAACGCCACTAATTATTTTAACGCGATTAACGCATGTGTATTTTTTTTCCTCGGCCGCCCCGTAGTTTCAGAGCGCATCGAGTTTAAAATACCATCTACAAGCTGATGCTGACAGCCCCGCTCCTGCCGCCCGCTTGTGGCAGACCACACTTCCACGCTCACCGGCAGGCACCGACTGGCCATCGGGAGGACCGGGAGGGTGTGTGTATGTGTGGCCCGAGCGAGCGAGAGAGAGACCTTACGTGCATTGTTGTTGTTAGCATCTGGTGCTAGCTAGCTGCGCTAACGGATATAAGGAGCTGTTTAAATGAAAACAGAGGAGCGACATTTCGCCACAACTGCGCCGAGCACTTGACTTTATGCAGGAAGCCAGACAGTGGGACATTGTACGAAAAGTCAGCACACTCAGCACGGATAGTGCGCAACATGATTGCAGCGTCCAAGCAGCTCCCGTTCGAGCATATGCCTTGAGTTACACATAGCTCCAACGATCCATCACACACACACACACACACACACACACACACACACACACACACACACACACACACACACACACACACACATTTGTATTGTATGAGAGAGGTTCCAGGTTGAATTGAGGCGAATATTTGTAATGTCCAGAGGTTGTTTTGTTTAATATTCATGAGAATTTGAATTTGTCATTTTTCAAATGATAATAAACATTAGCATAAAGCATATTTGTCCACTCATATGTTGATAAGAGTATTAAAAACTTGAAAAATATTCCTCTAAGGTACATTTAGAACAGATAAAACATTTGCGATTAATTTGCGATTAATCACGATTAACTATTTTAATCGACTGACAGCCCTAATTATTATATAGATTCGTTATTCGTTTATTTTAAAGCTCAATAAATAACAAAGAAGACCTTTGACCGGCAGTTTTCTAATTTTGTCCGGAAGATTTAAACTTTAAATGTTGACCGGCGAAAAAAAATCTAACTGAAACTCTGCCGCACGGTCCCCTCGTTCCTTGGAAGAGGCAGAGAGGTGGGTGTTTTTCATCTGCTGGTGGACTACCGGACAGAATTACAGCAGCAGGAGCAAACGCTTGCCTTGAGGAGGGAGAAAAAGAGCCAGAGCGTCCACAGCGGAGAATGAACAGAAGGGCAACCATGGCAACCATGCGCTGGAAGTCTTCTTCGCTGCTTTTGTGGCAGACTACAGCGCCACTTACAGGCCTGGCATATGTACTACAGTGTCTCCAGAGCTTTCGAGCGGTCTCTCATTCCCCTGATAGGTGGAGAGTTGCCCATATAGGCGGAGCACCCCTTTTCTGACGTCAGAAAAATTCAAATCTGTATCAGCTCTGTTGCAACCCCGTTTTTAGAGATTTGGGTATGGAGGAAAAGCGAGAGGGTTGTGTTTTCTGACACTTGGTGAGTTCCCTGACACACCGGGGACACATATTCATGTATAAAAGACATACAAAATTGAATTTTGCATGATAGGTCCCCTTTAAGAAGTAAATGTTTAGTGGATCTATTTTGGTTGGGAAATATTAAAATATTTTCTTTTGGTGAAAAATAATTACAAGGAGCCCAAGATGCCCAACATCTTACCTTGCAACAATCGATTAAATAAAATAACTAGTGAACTTTAACTTCTATTTTGTTGTAGAGACATTTGATTTTTATTGTTTTTAAATTAGATTAATCTGCTTCATAACTTGAATATGGCTACTTTCTTTAGCTCAAATTTAAAGAACATGAAGCACACAGTACGGTCAAACATGATGATTAAACTCTGTGTTCTTCTGATACAAAGAATTTATTAATTTGTGTTTCTGTCTCCAGGGTCTGACCCACCTCCACCAGCACAAGGTCATCCACAGAGATATCAAAGGACAGAATGTGCTACTGACAGAAAACGCAGAGGTTAAACTAGGTGAGAAGAGACACACCTACCTACCTACCTACCTACCTACCTACCTACCTACCTACCTACCTACCTACCTACCTACCTACCTACCTACCTACCTACCTACCTACCTACCTACCTACCTACCTACCTACCTACACACACACACACACACACACACACACACACACACACACACACACACACACACACACACACACACACACACACACACACACAGTTTGTGGTTCAAAAAAGGCATTTTAGCAATTCACACTGTTTCTGTGTGTCTGTGTGTTTGTAGTGGACTTTGGTGTAAGTGCTCAGCTGGATCGCACGGTGGGTCGGAGGAATACATTTATTGGAACGCCATACTGGATGGCGCCTGAGGTCATTGCCTGTGACGAGAACCCTGAGGCCACATATGACTTCAAGGTAAAATTGATTTGTTTCACCTTTACCACCTATAACATTAAAGTGATGTCCACGTAAATAAATCAGATGTTGTATATGTAGAGGATGTAATTTTAAAAAAAATGTATGGTTGGTGGAACTATTTTGGTGCCAAACAATTGAAATCATAAGGGAACCCAGGATTGTTCCCCTCCGTTTTGTGCTTACATTTTAAGGGAATGGCTTTTCTAGTTAAAATTGAAGGACTATTATTTATTTATTTTTTATCTTTTATTTATTTCATTCTGAAACGGAGCAACTGTAATAAAGGCCAACCCCCCCCCGAGTTAACAAATATTCTGATCCTGACAATTAAAAACGGATAATATTAACAATAATATAATGTAATGTCATCAGTAAGATCTACACTAGCAATGGTAGGTGGAGGATTTCTGTGTCTGTATTTGTATCACTTAACAGGAACACTGACCAGCGGATTTAAATGATGATGTGTGAAGTGGGTAACAGGTTTTTAGGATGTGAAAGTTTTCAGTTTTCTCTCTCTCTCTGCAGAGTGATCTGTGGTCTCTCGGTATCACAGCTATAGAGATGGCGGAGGGAGCACCGCGTAAGTGTGAAACTCACCAAACTATTACCACAGAGCACAGTGTGTCCTGTTGTTAAAAGTCTAAATCTACCTCTTTTTTTATCCTCTTCTTCCTCTCATTTCTTGTTCTTTTGTTTCCTGTTGTTTCCTGTCTTCTTTTCTCATCTCCTCATTTTTGTTTCCTTTATTACCTTTTTTCTTCATGTCTTTTCTTTTTCCGTTTCCATTCATTTTATCCTTCCCTTTCCTCTCTTCTTGCCTAATTTGTATCTGTTCTTATGTCCTTTCCTGTCTTTCCTTTCCTCCTTTCCTTTTCTCTTACCCTATTTTGTCTCCTATCCTGTCCTTTTGTCCTAATTCTTCCCCTTAATTTTCTTTCATTTTCTCGTCCTTTTTTTTTTTACTGACTCTTCTTCTCTTCCTCAGCTCTGTGCGACATGCATCCAATGAGAGCGCTCTTCCTCATCCCCCGAAATCCTGCCCCCAGACTCAAGTCTAAGAAGTGGTGAGTCACTAAAACACACACACACACACACACACACACACACACACACACATTGCACCTTCTATCAGTTGATTGAAAAACATATTTGATTTAATTGCCTGTACAAGTAAAATTACCTGCTAATCAAACATTTTATTCCATCCATTTATATGCTGTTAAAGGTGGGGTATGTAAGTTTGAGAAACCGGCTCGAGATACACTTTTTGTTATATTCCATGGAATGCTCTTAACATCCCGATAGCAATGAATATCTTAAAAAAATGTCATCTGTGGAAGCCGTAATACTGTCAAAAGTACAACCAATCCGTTTAGCCGGGCCGGCTAAACGGATTGGATTGCCGTCCTGTCTGTCAGCCTTCCATCTCGTGCACGCACAAATGTATCTCGTGCCGTCAATGGGCGTGCATTGCAGCAGCAGGCGGCCACTTTCACCAGTCTGCTGACGTCATGTGCGCGTTCATGTGTGTTGGAGGAGGTGCTCTGTAAGGAAGTCTGAAGGAAGGGGCGGATTCTTTTCGGCTGTGTACTTTCAAATGTTCGTGCACTCGAGCCGGTTTCTGAAACTTACCTACCCCACCTTTAATTAATAATAATAATTTAAAAAATGATTTAATATTTGATATAATCTCTATGTGTGTTCAGGTCGAAGAAGTTCCAGTCCTTTATCGACAGCTGCCTGATAAAGAGCCACAGTCAGAGGCCAAGCACGGAGCAGCTGCTCAAACACCCGTTCATCCGAGAGCTGCCCAACGAGAGGCAGGTCCGCATCCAACTGAAGGACCACATCGACCGCACCAAGAAGAGGAGGGGGGAGAGAGGTGAGGAGGCTGCACTCACTCCACTGTCTCATCCTCACTGCTGCTGCAGGACATGAGCATGCTAACCTGAACTGTGTGTTTTTCCTGCAGATGAGACAGAGTACGAGTACAGTGGGAGTGAAGAGGAGGATGAAGAGAGGGACGTCGGAGAGCCTAGGTACTAACACTAAGTAACACTACTCCTCAAAGTACTATTCCTACCTCTTGTTCTACTACTATCAAGTTCTTTGGGTATGGGCTTTTTCTAATGAGGATAGAGAACAGAGAATATTTCATGCCATATAAACAATTTTTTTCCGTATTTAAAACTCAAATTCAAAATAAAACATACAGTGGGGCAAACAAGTATTTAGTCAGCCACCAATTGTGCAAGTTCTCCCACTTAAAAAGATGAGAGAGGCCTGTAATTTTCATCCTAGGTACACTTCAACTATGAGAGACAGAATGGGGGGAAATAATCCAGGAAATCACATTGTAGGATTTTTAATGAATTAATTGGTAAATTCCTCGCTAAAATAAGTATTTGGTCACCTACAAACAAACAAGATTTCTGGCTCTCACAGACCTGTAACTTCTTCTTTAAGAGCCTCCTCTGTCCTCCACTCGTTAACTGTATTAATGGCACCTGTTTGAACTCGTTATCAGTATAAAAGACACCTGTCCACAACCTCAAACAGTCACACTCCAAACTCCACTATGGCCAAGACCAAAGAGCTGTCAAAGGACACCAGAAACAAAATTGTAGACCTGCACCAGGCTGGGAAGACTGAATCTGCAATAGGTAAGCAGCTTGGTGTGAAGAAATCAACTGTGGGAGCAATTATTATAAAATGGAAGACATACAAGACCACTGATAATCTCCCTCGATCTGGGGCTCCACGCAAGATCTCACCCCGTGGGGTCAAAATGATCACAAGAACGGTGAGCAAAAATCCCAGAACCACACAGGGGGACCTAGTCAATGACCTGCAGAGAGCTGGGACCAAAGTAACAAAGGCTACCATCAGTAACACACTACGCCGCCAGGGACTCAAATCCTGCAGTGCCAGACGTGTCCCCCTGCTTAAGCCAGTACATGTCCAGGCCAGTCTGAAGTTTGCTAGAGAGCATTTAGATGATCCAGAAGAGGATTGGGAGAATGTCATATGAAACCAAAATAGAACTTTTTGGTAAAAACTCGTGTTTGGAGGAGAAAGAATGCTGAGTTGCATCCAAAGAACACCATACTGTGAAACATGGGGGTGGAAACATCATGCTTTGGGGCTGTTTTTCTGCAAAGGGACCAGGACGACTGATCCGTGTAAAGGAAAGAATGAATGGGGCCATGTATCGTGAGATTTTGAGTGACAACCTCCTTCCATCAGCAAGGGCATTGAAGATGAAACGTGGCTGGGTCTTTCAGCATGACAATGATCCCAAACACACCGCCCGGGCAACGAAGGAGTGGCTTCGTAAGAAGCAATTCAAGGTCCTGGAGTGGCCTAGCCAGTCTCCAGATCTCAACCCCATAGAAAATCTTTGGAGGGAGTTGAAAGTCTGTGTTGCCCAGCGACAGCCCCAAAACATCACTGCTCTAGAGGAGATCTGCATGGAGGAATGGGCCAAAATACCAGCAACAGTGTGTGAAAACCTTGTGAAGACTTACAGAAAACGTTTAACCTCTGTCATCGCCAACAAAGGGTATATAACAAAGTATTGAGATTAACTTTTGTTATTGACCAAATACTTATTTCCCACCATAATTTGCAAATAAATTCTTTTTTTTTCTTTTTTGTTTTGTCTCCCATAGTTGAGGTATACCTAGGATGAAAATTACAGGCCTCTCTCATCTTTTTAAGTGGGAGAACTTGCACAATTGGTGGCTGACTAAATACTTTTTTGCCCCACTGTAAATATTTTCAGAAATTAGTTATTACATTTAAAATCATTGCCAATTATGTATTAAAGAAATTATGAACATATGTTTAAATACATTATTAAATGCATTATTTTAAATATACTGATACTGAGAAAATCAATTTAACTAAACTGGTGGATTACATAACCCAAATATAAACAATATAACTTATAACACGGTGGCACTGCGTAAAAAATGCCATATTAACCAATTAGCGCTGTCAAATATCACATATACAAACTAAATGCTCACCTACATAAGTCTAACTTGACCTTGTTTTTAAAATGATATAAATCAATAAAAAAATGCTGAAATATTTGATTTGATTTTTAATAAAACTTTGCATTCAAATGTAATGGAACACTCCCTTCTCCTGCAGTTCCATCATCAACATCCCTGGCGAGTCCACACTGCGGCGGGACTTCCTGCGCCTGCAGCTCGCCAACAAGGAGCGCTCGGAGCTGATCCGGCGGCAGCAGCTGGAGCAGCAGCAGAACGAGGAGCACAAGCGTCAACTGTTGGCCGAAAGGCAGAAACGCATCGAGGAGCAGAAGGAGCAGAGGCGGCGGCTGGAGGAGGTAACGTCCATTGGTGCTCTCCGTAGAAGAGATCCAACTTCCTATATATCTTTTGCAATAAAAGTCTTGTAGTGGTTTGAGATGAGAGAATCAGAAGACAATAATATTTATGTCTAACTGTTATATGAAACCAACATTACTTGGAGAGACACAACTTGAATGTGATAAGCCTCATAATAGTACAGTTCTACTGTACATAGTCACCTGCATGAGCATATATTATTGGTTTATGGTGACAACTCCATAATGTGCAAAAAAGCCTCATTGCTCAAGGCTGACGATGTTTTCACCTTTGAAAAACATCTCAGTTTGATTATTAAATGACTCGTTTCCATGCAAAACCTCCACACCTGTGATGTTAGCACCTCAGCATATCCAAATGCCAGAGAAACACACCTGATATGCTCACAAAAACACAGACACACACTCACACACTCTTCTCCACCTGCAGCAACAGCGTAGGGAGCGGGACATGAGGAAGCAGCAGGAGCGCGAGCAGAGGAGGAGGTACGAGGAGATGGAGCAGCTCCGGAGAGAGGAGGAGAGAAGGCACTCGGAGAGAGAGCAGGTGGGGACACAAACACACACACACACACGCACACACACAGACCACACACACACATACACAGAGGTTACATCACAGGTGTCATCCGGAGAGGCGGGGCTTCTCAACTCTACTTCTCACTTTTACCCAACTTCAAATTCTTCTTTCTTTTCCTTTTTTTGTTTATACTTTTGTTTGTTTTTTAAAATAGAACAAGTGAGGACTGGGACAATACAGTCAAACCAGTGAATAAGAAAATACAAATAAAAAGACAGATACAGTGCTCAATGTATATAAAAGATGTCCAACAATAAAAATAAGACATTGTTAAGATGTTAAGATTGTTAATCCTTTTTTTCCCAATATTTATTCCCCTTCTCCTTTTGGATTCGGAGAGTAACGTTATGTTATCCATTGAGTGGAGAAAGCTGATTAGGTTAACAATAAGAGCAATGGAGGCAGAGTTCCTCTTTTGTAAACATTCGTTTTTTTACTTTCAGTAATAATAACCCGAAAAAGTGATTTATCTCTTTTATTGAGACCTTAAGGGAATTTTCCAAGGTACAATAAGGTCAAAGATAATCAGATTTAAGGGGTTCAATCTATGAGAATAAATGTTTCACTCCTTTCTAGAAAAACCTTAGACCGGTGGTAACTTAATGTCTTTTGTACAAAACTTCCACTGTGTGATAACCTTAGTGTTTGCTTGGTTTTTGGTCTGTGTTACAAGCAGTCATTTATCCATTTAACATTTTATCAGTAGCTCATCGTCCATTAATAACTGTGTCAATGGGTTAAAACGCTGCATGTAGTGCCTTTTTCAAACCATCAAATTAACAAAGCAAACATTTAAAAACATATTTATATTAAATGATTACCATTACACAGATATATTCCATATGGTTAATATCTATAACTTCTCAGTCGATCAATATTTCTTTTAGTTTTGAAAACTATTGCCATTTATTGATTACCAAAACAAAATACCGTTTTGGGTAGAGTCAAGTTTTCTCAATCAATTTGAAAACGTATAGATCAACATTCGATCTTATAATTAAAGAGAACGAAATGGAGGAAGATTTCAAATGTTACAGTAAAAGAGGGGAAGCTTTTCTAAAGACTGCATGACTAATAATGAACTTCTCCTGCAGTACAACGCTCCCTTTACGCTCTACCTTTTCAGGCATAGTTTTCAGGATTTCATGCTGATCTTTAACCGTACGCATGTCTCTGCTCCACTAATTACACCCCCTGCTGCTTCTCTCTTTATCCCTAAATCCCTACTTTCACACCTCCTCAATAAATCTACTTTCCTCCTCTTTCTTCTTCTTCTTCTTTTTCTTCTTCTTCTTCTTCTTCTTCTCCTCCTGTTTCCTTCTCTGCTGATGTCACTGGTTGCCTGGGCTCCGATTTGCTTCCTGTCTGCCCTGGTGCTCTCTGATTGGCTGCGTTACTCTCTGCTCACGGCTGCTGATTGGTTAGGAGTATATCCGTAGGCAGCTGGAGGAAGAACAGAGGCAGCTGGAGATCCTGCAGCAGCAGCTCCTGCAAGAGCAGGCCTTACTGCTGGTAACACACACACACACACACACACACACACACACACACACGCACACACATACACGCACACACATACACACTCTCACACACACACACACACACACACACACACACACACACACACACACACACACACGCTGGGGACTTTTAAGCAGGACACAAACACTTTTTTAAAAATCACATTTTTGCAATACTGTTAACACACATAATGAAACATGTAAAAAACTAAAATAGTTGATATAGGTATCTGGACTTAGAAGAAGTGGTGAGTGCCGGCTCCAAGTTTGTTATTTACACACAAAAAACCTAAAAGGCAGATACTCGATCAATACTGAGATGAGACAGAATCAAATGTCAACTCCAGAAAAATAGTTAACAAACATCAAATCAATAGAAACACACAGCGGAGGGAGTGTTTGTCGATAGCTGTCTTTTGTGAAATTACACTTTATTCAGCTTCATTGTTCACGATGATGTTTGCATCCTTTTTCCATTACGGAAAACAAGACAGCAGGGACAGTGCGGTGTAATAGCAGTGTAATAACAACTCAGAGCCTTTATGGCAGTCATTTTTATTACATACCCAGTCATTTTTATTGGTCTGCTATAAATGAAATGGAGCCTTCTGTCATACCACAGCCTAAACCGTTTTGTTCCAGAATGTTTCCCGCAGTAATTGATTTTGCCATGGCTTTATCAATTACTTAATATTTAAAGGTAGTTACGTTTCTGCACCACTGAACAAATGATTGAAGTTGTGACAGTTGCTCCATTTTAGAATGAATGATAATAAATACAAATGAAAATAAAAGTAAGAATTTACAATAAAAAGATACAATTAAATAATGATCAAACATGGACGTTAAAGTAAAATGTCCAATTAATGATGAAATAAAATGAAGCAGAAAAATCATTTAAATAAATATAAGAAGTTAAAGTAAAAACGTGCACAAGACTTTAGTCACTCTGATGTAATGATACATGAGACGGTGTCCTGATATCTTTGGACTAGATACTGTAATATTAACCTTTAAGGGAAATGTGAAAGACATTCTAACTAATGTTTCTCAGGCAGTATTTAAGATGTAGTGTTTTATTTAAGACTTCTGAATTTGAGAATCCAGAAAACCCCCCCTTTAACCTCATCACTCTCCTCTCCTGTGTTTGCTTTGCAGGAGTACAAGAGGAAGCAGATCGAGGAGCAGCGTCAGGCGGAGCGCCTGCAGAGGCAGCTGCAGCAGGAGCGAGCGTACCTGGTGTCTCTGCAGCAGCAGCAGGAACCCCCCCCGGCCCCCCCAGGACAAGAAGCAGCTATACCACTACAAAGACCAGGCCCCCGGCACCAACGACAAGCCGGCCTGGGCTACGGAGGTAAAATGCATGGCCCACACTCTCTGCAGTTATTTTACACTCTGAACCTTTGCAAACATAAGACAGTTTGCGTGTAGGAACAAATGCACCCATTACACAATAGACAATAAATTAAAAATACACTTAAGTGCAAACAGCTCAGCCCCAATGACAAAGTCTGTGGTAAAACATTCATTAACACTATACACACCATGATGATTGCTGGAGGCCTGCGGAGCTCCCTGCAGGTTAACACTGTTTGTTGATGTCTTCTCGTTTGAG